>NW_027642879.1:92500-122500 GCF_032717465.1 Coenobita brevimanus
AGACTAGCGTCGGATCGACGCTCAGAGGGGCCGAGGTGGGAGGAGAGGCATCGAGGTCGTTCAGCAATCAACCCTCCTCACTCGGCCCCTTCCTCGTCGGATCGGCGCTCAGAGGGGCCGAGGTGGGAGGAGAGGCATCGTCTGGTTCACACTCACTCCCTCCACACTCGGCCGCTTCCTCGTCGAATCGACGCTCAAGGCGGTCGAGAGTGGTGACTACAACGGTCTGGAGGTAGTGATCCAAGGTTTGAGCGAACCTGGATGACGGTAGAACACGTCATTCTAAGGGAAAATCGATAAAATCCTCGTGAGCCTGAATTAGGCCTGCGGAGAACTGTCGAGCCCTTTAGCTCACCCATATATTTTACCATGGGGAAGGGACACCTTCACCGACCGGTCCGAGGCGGTGCTGCGGTCCGGCCCTCCCCGAGGCCCGTGCATATCGCAGGTGCCTGTAGGAAGGTGGCAGCACCCAGGCCGACCCCTCTCTCGATCCTCCACACTCACACTCGGCCGGTTGCTCATCGAATCGACGCTGAGAGGCTCGAAGGTGGGAGGGGAGGCATGGAGGGGATAGCACTCAGCCCTCCTGGCTCGGCCCCTTCCTCGTCGGATCGGCGCTCAGAGGGGCCGAGGTGGGAGGAGAGGCATCATCTGGTTCACACTCCCTCCCTCCACACTCGGCCGTTTCCTCGTCGAATCGACGCTGAGAGGCTCCAAGGTGGGAGGGGAGGCATGGAGGGGATAGCACTCAGCCCTCCTCGCTCGGCCCCTTCCTCGTCGAATCGACGCTCAGAGGGGCCGAGGTGGGAGGAGAGGTATGGAGGTTTAACCTGTTCAGCACTCAGCCCGCCTCGCTCAGCCCCTTCCTCGCCGGATCGGCGCTCAGAGGGGTCGAGGTGGGAGGAGAGGCATCGAGGGTGTTCAGCACTCAGCCCTCCTCTCTCGGCCCCTTCCTCGTCTGATCGACGCTAAGAGGGGCCGAGGGGGGAGGAGAGGCATTGAGGTTTAACCTGTTCAGCACTCACCCCTCCTCGCTCGGCCCCTTCCTCGTCGGATCGGCGCTCAGAGGGGACGAGGTGGGAGGAGAGGCATCGAGGGTGTTCAGCACTCAGCCCTCCTCGCTTGGCCCCTTCCTCGCCGGATCGGCGCTCAGAGGGGTCGAGGTGGGAGGAGAGGCATCGAGGGTGTTCAGCACTCAGCCCTCCTCTCTCGGCCCCTTCCTCGTCTGATCGACGCTAAGAGGGGCCGAGGGGGGAGGAGAGGCATTGAGGTTTAACCTGTTCAGCACTCACCCCTCCTCGCTCGGCCCCTTCCTCGTCGGATCGGCGCTCAGAGGGGACGAGGTGGGAGGAGAGGCATCGAGGGTGTTCAGCACTCAGCCCTCCTCGCTTGGCCCCTTCCTCGTCGGATCGGCGCTCAGAGGGGCCGAGGTGGGAGGAGAGGCATCGAGGGTGTTCGGTACTCAGCCCTCCTCGCTCGGCCCCTTCCTCGTCGGATCGGCGCTCAGAGGGGCCGAGGTGGGAGGAGAGGCATCATCTGGTTCACACTCCCTCCCTCCACACTCGGCCGTTTCCTCGTCGAATCGACGCTGAGAGGCTCCAAGGTGGGAGGGGAGGCATGGAGGGGATAGCACTCAGCCCTCCTCGCTCGGCCCCTTCCTCGTCGAATCGACGCTCAGAGGGGCCGAGGTGGGAGGAGAGGTATGGAGGTTTAACCTGTTCAGCACTCAGCCCGCCTCGCTCAGCCCCTTCCTCGCCGGATCGGCGCTCAGAGGGGTCGAGGTGGGAGGAGAGGCATCGAGGGTGTTCAGCACTCAGCCCTCCTCTCTCGGCCCCTTCCTCGTCTGATCGACGCTAAGAGGGGCCGAGGGGGGAGGAGAGGCATTGAGGTTTAACCTGTTCAGCACTCACCCCTCCTCGCTCGGCCCTTCCTCGTCGGATCGGCGCTCAGAGGGGACGAGGTGGGAGGAGAGGCATCGAGGGTGTTCAGCACTCAGCCCTCCTCGCTTGGCCCCTTCCTCGTCGGATCGGCGCTCAGAGGGGCCGAGGTGGGAGGAGAGGCATCGAGGGTGTTCGGTACTCAGCCCTCCTCGCTCGGCCCCTTCCTCGTCGGATCGACGCTCAGAGGGGCCGACGTGGGAGGAGAGGCATGGAGGTCGTTCAGCACTCAACCCTCCTTGCTCGGCCCCTTCCTCGTCGGATTGGCACTCAGAGGGGCCGAGGTGGGAGGAGAGGCATCGAGGTCGTTCAGCACTCAGCCCTCCTTGCTCGGCCCGTTCCTCGTCGGATCGACGCTCAGAGGGGCCGAGGTGGGAGGAGAGGCATCGAGGTCGTTCAGCACTCAGCCCTCCTCGCTCGACCCCTTCCTCGTCAGATTGGCGCTCAGAGGGTCCGAGGTAGGAGGGAGAGGCATCGTCTGGTTCACACTCATCCCCTCCTCGCTCGGCCCCTTCCTCGTCGGATCGGCGCTCATAGGGGCCGAGGTAGGAGGGAGAGGCATCGTCTGGTTCACACTCATCCCCTCCACACTCGGCCGTTTCCTCGTCGAATCGACGCTGAATAGGGTCGAGAGTGGTGACTACAACGGTCTGGAGGTAGTGTCCATGGTCTGAGTGCGCTTGGATGAGGGTGGAACACGTCATTCTAAGAGAAAATCGATAAAATTCTCGCGAGCCTGAAGTAGGCCTGATGTTACTAAAAAAAATAGTCTTAGGGAACAAAGTGTAGTCCAGTCCTACGGACTACACCTAGCTCAGATATCTTAGCCTCTGAGCTATGAGTGACCTTGCTCAGTTTAGTCCAATCGGTCTAGACACACTTGATGTTACCTAAAACCAGTCTTAGGGAACAAAGTGTAGTCCGGTACTCTGGACTACACCTAGCTCAGATATTTTAGCCTCTGAGCTATGGGTGAGCTTGCTCAGTTTAGTCCAATCGGTCTAGACACACTTGATGTTACCTAAAACCAGTCTTAGGGAACAAAGTGTAGTACGGAGGACCGGACTACACCTAGCTCAGATATCTTAGCCTCTGAGCTATGGGTGACCTTACTCAGTTTAGTCCCAGGGCTGGACTACACTCTGTTCCTTACGACTGATTTTAGGTAACTTCAGCTGTGTCTAGTCTGAATGGACTAAACTGAGGAAGCTCATAGTTCAGAGGCTAAGATATATGAGCTTGGTGTAGTGCGGAGGACTGGACTACACTTTGTTCCCTAAGACTGCTTTTAGGTAACGTCAGCTTTGTCTAGTCCAAACGGACTAAACTGAGCCAGCTCAGCCACGATCTAACCTTAGCTCAGTTCTGTTTTAGAGGCATTTCTAGTAATTCTAGCTTCGAATTGATGCCTGTTTCAAAGTCCACTGACAAATCTGCTTATGAGTAGTGAGTTTTATTCTAGCTCCAAATACTAATTTCTTGTTATGGTAACCAGCCTGAGATATATGAGCTAGGTATAGTTCTGAGGGCCAGACTACACTTTGTCCCCTGAAAGACTAGTTTTAGGTAACATCAGCTGTGTTTAGTCCAACCAGACTAAACTGAGCCAGCTCAGGCTCGGTCCAAACTTTGCTCAGTTCTGCTTCAGAGGCATTTGCATTAATTCTAGCACTGAAACGATTCCTGTGTAGAAGTCCAGTCATGAATCCCCATAATAAGGGTGAGTTTCATTCTTTCAGGTCCATTTTTATATTACATATAATGAAAAGCAGCCTTAGAGATGTGAGCTAAGTGTAGACTGGTTGGCCAGACCCAACTTTGTTCCCTAAGTGTGGTTTTTTATAAGGTGAGCGGTGTGTAGAAAGTCCAGACTAAAGTAAGCCAGATCAGTCTAGGTCTATACTTAGCTCACTTTCATTTCAGAGGTATTTCTAGCCATTCTAGCATTGGAATGATGCCTGTTTCAAAGTCCAATCTTGAACACACTTAGAGAGGAGTGAGTTTTATTCCTTTAGGTCTAATTCTTAGGTACATCTCATGAAGAGCAGCCTAAAGATATATGAGATAAGTGTAGACTAAATGGCCAGACTGGTTTATGTTAAGGAGAGCTGCTAAAATGTTTTAGGTAACATGAGCTATGTTGAGCCTCCCAGGTATAAACTGAGCTATTAAGTTCAGCCTGCTCACTTGCATAGAACAACATAGCTCAGTTTGGTCAAGGCTAGTGAGACTACACCTAGCTCATGTTACCTAAAGTGATGATCGGACTGCTTAGTTTCTTGGGTGGGTGTTCTGAGACTACATAGTTTTGGCCTTCAGGGCTTTTAGGTAACATCTGAGAACTTGCGCCTCGGACTGAGCAGCTTAGGGACCAAATGAGCGTTTCTCAGTTTTGTTGTCTGCTCAGTTCAGATTACGGACTAAACAGTTTAGTCCGGTGTTCCCTATAACTTTCGGACAACCGAAGAGTGAGCTGGTCCATGTTACCTAAAAACTGAGATGGTCCAACTTCTCACCTCTGCAGACTGTCGCGAGACAGGTTAGTTTTATCCTACTGTTTGCTAACAAAGTTGTGTGTCTCTCCGTCGGTATAGCAGTCCTGCTCAGTACGAGAGGAACGGCAGGTCCGGACATATGGCGCAGCTCTTGTTCGAGAGGACAGTGGAGCGTTGCTACGTCCGTGCGATTATGCCTGAAGGCCTCTTAAGGCAGAATCGCGGCTAGTGGTTGACGGTTTGTGTACGTCTAGCATTGGGATGGTCGCCTTTACTGACGAAAAAGACTCGGGCCGCCACCCGTCGCCCCCCTCCTCTCCTCCTCCTCCACCTCGGAGAGAGAGAGCGAGAGGGCGGGCGGTGCGGCGGGCTAACCCGTGGCGGCTGAGGTCGGGCCACTGCAAGGGGATATCAGGGGGGCGTCGTTCGGGCCAAAGAGTGCCGCGCTCCCCCGCATCCCGAATACGGATCACTCGAATGCTGATGTGACGTATGGAAGCGTTCGCATACGACTTACGTACCAGTCGGGGTGTTATATACGGCAGAGCAGTATCTTCACTGCGATCCGGGAAGACTATTCCCTTTTCAGGCTGGAGGTTTCGTCACGGGCCTTTGGAGATGGCGGAATACCTACCTACCTACCTACCTACCCACCCTTGAATGCATACAGGTGCTGTGTTCAGTGGATGATGACAGATCAGGAGGAGCAGGAGCTGGTGGTTGATGGCCATCAGCCCTCCCCCGATCCATCAAAGGGTGCCTACGCCACTTGGTGCTTGTTTCCCCCCTCCCCCTCTTTGAACCTGCTACGAAGCCCTTGTGGGGCTGCTGCTGCTGCTGGCAGTGGCTGCACAGGAAGCTTGAGGGGACAGAGAGAGAGAGAGAGAGAGAGTGGGAGAGCAAGTGGGCATGGGGCGGCTGGATGTGAAGGCGGGGATGCATGCATGCCCGCTCGCCTGGCTGCGTATGTACAGAGCAGAGCTCTTCCCTCCGACCTCAAGCCCAAGGGGGCGCGAGTGTGCATATCTTCCTCCCCAGGAGGGTGCAGCTTAGCTGCAGGGAGGAGATGGGGGGCGAAGGGCATCATCATCAGGCTCTCTGAGGCAGTGCCTTGGACTTGCCCCTCTCCGTACACAGGGCGTGTGGTGTCTGCACAGCCCCCAGACCCGGCGCCAAGGGCTGACGGGCGCGCGCGAGCGAGCCAAGCGAGGGCAAAAGGACTGGGAGAAGGGGGGTGTTCGGCCCGACCAAAAAAGAATTTGCCAATCGACTTGGCCTCCGCAAGGGGATGGCCACATAGAGGCCCGAGGGGAAGCGGGCTGCCCTAGGGCAGGTGGTGGTGCTGAGAGGCTCCAAGGGGATGGCCACATAGAGGCCTGAGGGGAAGCGGGCTGCCCTAGGGCAGGTGGTGGTGGTGCTGAGAGGCTCCAAGGTGGGAGTTTGTTGTGGGTCAGGGAGGGGTTAGCGCTCAGCCCTCCTCGCTCGGCCCCTTCCCCGTCGGATCGGCGCTCAGAGGGGCCGAGGTGGGAGGGAGAGGCATCGAGGGCGTTCAGCGCTCAGCCCTCCTCGCTCGGCCCCTTCCTCGTCGGATCGGCGCTCAGAGGGGCCGAGGTGGGAGGGAGAGGCATCGTCTGGTTCACACTCACTCCCTCCACACTCGGCCGTTTCCTCGTCGAATCGACGCTCAAGGCGGTCGAGAGTGGTGACTACAACGGTCTGGAGGTAGTGATCCAAGGTTTGAGCGCGCCTGGATGACGGTAGAACACGTCCTTCTAAGGGAAAATCGATATAAATCCTCGCGAGCCTGAATTAGGCCTGCCGAGAACCGTCGAGCCCCGCGGCTCACCCCTATATTTTACCATGGGGAAGGGACACCTTCCCCGACCGGTCCGAGGCGGTGCTGCGGTCCGGCCCTCCCCGAGCCCCGTGCATGTCGCAGGCGCCTGTAGGAGGGTGGCAGCACCCAGGCCGACCTCCCTCTCGGTCCTCCACACTCACACTCGGCCGGTTCCTCATCGAATCGACGCTGGGAGGCTCCAAGGTGGGAGGGGAGGCACGGAGGGGATAGCGCTCAGCCCTCCTGGCTCGGCCCCTTCCTCGTCGAATCGGCGCTCCGAGGGGCCGAGGTGGGAGGAGAGGCATGGAGGTTTAACCTGTTCAGCGCTCAGCCCTCCTCGCTCGGCCCCTTCCTCGTCGGATCGGCGCTCAGAGGGGCCGAGGTGGGAGGAGAGGCATCGAGGGCGTTCAGCACTCAGCCCTCCTCGCTCGGCCCCTTCCTCGTCGGATCGGCGCTCAGAGGGGCCGAGGTGGGAGGAGAGGCATCGAGGGCGTTCAGCGCTCAGCCCTCCTCGCTCGGCCCCTTCCTCGTCGAATCGGCGCTCCGAGGGGCCGAGGTGGGAGGAGAGGCATGGAGGTTTAACCTGTTCAGCGCTCAGCCCTCCTCGCTCGGCCCCTTCCTCGTCGGATCGGCGCTCAGAGGGGCCGAGGTGGGAGGAGAGGCATCGAGGGCGTTCAGCGCTCAGCCCTCCTCGCTCGGCCCCTTCCTCGTCGGATCGGCGCTCAGAGGGGCCGAGGTGGGAGGAGAGGCATCGAGGGCGTTCAGCGCTCAGCCCTCCTCGCTCGGCCCCTTCCTCGTCGGATCGGCGCTCAGAGGGGCCGAGGTGGGAGGAGAGGCATCGAGGGCGTTCAGCGCTCAGCCCTCCTCGCTCGGCCCCTTCCTCGTCGGATCGGCGCTCTGAGGGGCCGAGGTGGGAGGAGAGGCATCGAGGGCGTTCAGCGCTCAGCCCTCCTCGCTCGGCCCCTTCCTCGTCGGGTCGGCGCTCAGAGGGGCCGAGGTGGGAGGGAGAGGCATCGTCTGGTTCACACTCACTCCCTCCACACTCGGCCGTTTCCTCGTCGAATCGACGCTCAAGGCGGTCGAGAGTGGTGACTACAACGGTCTGGAGGTAGTGATCCAAGGTTTGAGCGCGCCTGGATGACGGTAGAACACGTCCTTCTAAGGGAAAATCGATATAAATCCTCGCGAGCCTGAATTAGGCCTGCCGAGAACCGTCGAGCCCCGCGGCTCACCCCTATATTTTACCATGGGGAAGGGACACCTTCCCCGACCGGTCCGAGGCGGTGCTGCGGTCCGGCCCTCCCCGAGCCCCGTGCATGTCGCAGGCGCCTGTAGGAGGGTGGCAGCACCCAGGCCGACCTCTCTCTCGATCCTCCGGCCGGTTCCTCATCGAATCGACGCTGGGAGGCCCCAAGGTGGGAGGGGAGGCATGGAGGGGAGTAGCACTCAGCCCTCCTGGCTCGGCCCCTTCCTCGTCGAATCGACGCTCCGAGGGGCCGAGGTGGGAGGAGAGGCATGGAGGTCATTCAGCACTCAGCCCTCCTCGCTCGGCCCCTTCCTCGTCGGATCGGCGCTCAGAGGGGCCGAGGTGGGAGGAGAGGCATGGAGGTCGTTCAGCCCTGAACCCTCCTCGCTCGGCCCCTTCCTCGCCGGATCGGCGCTCAGAGGGGCCGAGGTGGGAGGAGAGGCATCGAGGTCGTTCAGCACTCAGCCCTCCTCGCTCGGACCCTTCCTCGTCGGATCGACGCTCCGAGGGGCCGAGGTGGGAGGAGAGGCATGGAGGTCGTTCAGCACTCAGCCCTCCTCGCTCGGCCCCTTCCTCGTCGGATCGGCGCTCAGAGGGGCCGAGGCGGGAGGAGAGGCATCGAGGGTGTTCGGCACTCAGCCCTCCTCGCTCGGCCCCTTCCTCGTCGGATCGACGCTAAGAGGGGCCGTGGCGGGAGGAGAGGCATCGAGGTTTAACCTGTTCGGCACTCAGCCCTCCTCGCTCGGCCCCTTCCTCGTCGGATCGGCGCTCAGAGGGGCCGAGGTGGGAGGAGAGGCATCGCGGTTGTTCAGCCCTGAGCCCTCCTCGCTCGGCCCCTTCCTCGTCGGATCGGCGCTCAGAGGGGCCGAGGTGGGAGGAGAGGCATCGCGGTTGTTCAGCCCTGAGCCCTCCTCGCTCGGCCCCTTCCTCGTCGGATCGGCGCTCAGAGGGGCCGAGGTGGCAGGAGAGGCATGGAGGTTGTTCAGCCCTGAGCCCTCCTCGCTCGGCCCCTTCCTCGTCGGATCGGCGCTCAGAGGGGCCGAGGTGGGAGGAGAGGCATCGAGGGCGTTCAGCCCTGAGCCCTCCTCGCTCGGCCCCTTCCTCGTCGGATCGGCGCTCAGAGGGGCCGAGGTGGGAGGAGAGGCATCGTCTGGTTCACACTCATCCCCTCCACACTCGGCCGCTTCCTCGTCGAATCGACGCTGAAGAGGGTCGAGAGTGGTGACTACAACGGTCTGGAGGTAGTGATCCAAGGTTTTAGCGCGCCCCGATCAGGGTGGAACACGTCATTCTAAGGGGAAATCGATATAAATCCTCGCGAGGCTGAAGTAGGCCTGCCGAGAATTTTCGAGCCCCGCCGCTCACCCCTATATTTTACCAAGGGGAAGGGACCCCTTCCCCGACCGGTCCGAGGCGGTGCTGCGGTCCGGCCCTCCCCGAGCCCCGTGCATGTCGCAGGCGCCTGTAGGAGGGTGGCAGCACCCAGGCCGACCCCTCTCTCCATCCTCGACACTCACACTCGGCCGGTTCCTCATCGAACCGACGCTGAGAGGCTCCAAGGTGGGAGGGGAGCCATGGAGGGGACAGCACTCAGCCCTCCTGGCTCGGCCCCTTCCCCGTCGAATCGACGCTCCGAGGGGCCGAGGTGGGAGGAGAGGCATGGAGGTCTTTCAGCACTCAGCCCTCCTCGCTCGGCCCCTTCCTCGTCGGATCGGCGCTCATAGGGGCCGAGGTGGGAGGAGAGGCATCGAGGTCGTTCAGCACTCAGCCCTCCTCGCTCGGCCCCTTCCTCGTCGGATCGGCGCTCAGAGGGGCCGAGGTGGGAGGAGAGGCATCGAGGGCGTTCAGCGCTCAGCCCTCCTCGCTCGGCCCCTTCCTCGTCGGATCGGCGCTCAGAGGGGCCGAGGTGGGAGGAGAGGCATCGAGGTCGTTCAGCACTCAGCCCTCCTCGCTCGGCCCCTTCCTCGTCGGATCGGCGCTCAGAGGGGCCGAGGTGGGAGGAGAGGCATGGAGGTCGTTCAGCACTCAGCCCTCCTCGCTCGGCCCCTTCCTCGTCGGATGGGCGCTCAGAGGGGCCGAGGTGGGAGGAGAGGCATGGAGGTCGTTCAGCACTCAGCCCTCCTCGCTCGGCCCCTTCCTCGTCGGATCGGGGCTCAGACGGGCCGAGGTGGGAGGAGAGGCGTCGAGGTCGCTCAGCACTCAGCCCTCCTCGCTCGGCCCCTTCCTCGTCGGATCGGCGCTCAGAGGGGCCGAGGTGGGAGGAGAGGCATCGAGGGCGTTCAGCGCTCAGCCCCCCTCGCTCGGCCCCTTCCTCGTCGGATCGGCGCTCAGAGGGGCCGAGGTGGGAGGGAGAGGCATCGTCTGGTTCACACTCACTCCCTCCGCACTCGGCCGTTTCCTCGTCGAATCGACGCTGAAGAGGGTCGAGAGTGGTGACTACAACGGTCTGGAGGTAGTGATCCAAGGTTTTAGCGCGCCTCGATCAGGGTGGAACACGTCATTCCAAGGGGAAACCGATAAAATCCTCGCGAGCCTGAATTAGGCCTGCCGAGAACCGTCGAGCCCCGCGGCTCACCCCTATATTTTACCAAGGGGAAGGGACCCCTTCCCCGACCGGTCCGAGGCGGTGCTGCGGTCCGGCCCTCCCCGAGCCCCGTGCATGTCGCAGGCGCCTGTAGGAGGGTGGCAGCACCCAGGCCGAACCCTCTCTCGACCCTCCACACTCACACTCGGCCGGTTCCTCATCGAATCGACGCTGAGAGGCTGCAAGGTGGGAGGGGAGGCATGGAGGGGATAGCACTCAGCCCTCCTCGCTCGGCCCCTTCCTCGTCGAATCGGCGCTCCGAGGGGCCGAGGTGGGAGGAGAGGCACCGAGGGTGTTCAGCACTCAGCCCTCCTCGCTCGGCCCCTTCCTCGTCGGACCGGCGCTCATAGGGGCCGAGGTGGGAGGAGAGGCATCGAGGTCGTTCAGCACTCAGCCCTCCTCGCTCGGCCCCTTCCTCGTCGGACCGGCGCTCAGAGGGGCGCCGAGGTGGGAGGAGAGGCATCGAGGGTGTTCAGCACTCAGCCCTCCTCGCTCGGCCCCTTCCTCGTCGGATCGGCGCTCAGAGGGGCCGAGGTGGGAGGAGAGGCACGGAGGGTGTTCAGCACTCAGCCCTCCTCGCTCGGCCCCTTCCTCGTCGGATCGGCGCTCAGAGGGGCCGAGGTGGGAGGAGAGGCATGGAGGTTTAACCTGTCCAGCACTCAGCCCGCCTCGCTCGGCCCCTTCCTCGTCGGATCGACGAGCTTGGGAGGGTCGAAGGCGGGAGAGGAGGCCGTGAGCCCGTTCACCCTCTCCCTCCGCGCTGGACCCCTTCCACAGGGGATCCCAGCTCGGGAGGGTCGGAGGCGGGAGAGGAGGCCGCGAGCCCGCCCACCCTGTCCCTCCGCGCTGGACCCCTTCCACAGGGGACCCCAGCCCGGCGGGGTGTCCGGAAATTGGGAGAGGAGGCCGTGAGTCTCCCTCTTCCTCACCGCTGAACCCCTTCCACAGGGGATCCCAGCTTGGGAGGGTCGAAGGCGGGAGGGGAGGCCGTGAGCCCGTTCACCCTCTCCCTCTGCGCTGGACCCCTTCCACAGGGGATCCCAGCTCGGGGGGGTCGAAAGCGGGAGGGCAGGCCGTGAGCCCGTCCACCACCCTCTCCCTCTCCCTCGCTGCTGGGCCCCTTCCACAGGGGATCCCGGCTTGGGAGGGTCGGAGGTGGCCAAACCGAGGGTCGATTTTTCGACTTGGGTGCGGCTACAACCCGGGAGGTCTCCTGAACCCCGGGAGTTAATGCTGCTCTTTCTCGCGAACGGCGATGGGGGCGGCAAAAATTCACTTTGGGGGCGGCTGTGCCCAGGATTTAATCAAGGAAGGGGGTCCCCAGGCAGACGGACCCCCTTCCAGGCCAGAGCAGCCCGAGCGCACTGTAGCGGTTCAGCGGTGGGTCTCGGGGAGTTGTACCCCGCCACTGGACAGGGCCCCGGGCCACCACTCCTCCGCCTCAGTGCAGGGAGCTGGCATGGTCGAGGGGCCAGAGCGCTGGGAGGGCAGAGTGTGCCCGCGCCATTCCCTGCGCCTCCAACACTCCGGAGCTGAGCTGCAGCGAAGGAGTGGCCTGTGGAGTAGCGGGAGAGATCAGGCAGTCGTCCCGTTGGCACACAAGCCCTGCCCCTCAGCGTAGTGCAGTGCAGGCATGCGTGGCTCGGCCTCTGGCTGTGTGGGGAGAGTGTGCTCGCGCCCCTCCCCTCCGCCTGTGATCGTCCGGAGCTCTGCTGATGCTGCAGCAGCACCAGCGATGGAGTCGGACGTGGAGCAGCGGAGAGGATCATGGGGTCATCTCGTCGGCACAGAAGCTCTCCCCCTCGGTGCAGGGCAGTGCAGGTGAGCATAGCTCGGCCTCCGGCCGTGTGGGGAGAGTGTGCCCGTGCCCTTCCCTCCGCCTCGACCCCTCTAGAGCTGAGCAGCAGCAGCGGAGGAGCAGAGGGGGTGATCGTGGCGTCGGCACACAAGCTCTTCCCCTCAAGTGCAGGGCAGTGCAGGTGAGCGTGGCTCGGCCTCTGGCCGTACGGGGAGAGTGTGCCCGTGCCCTTCCCTCCGCCTCGACCCCTCTAGAGCTGAGCAGCAGCAGCAGCAGCAGAGGAGGAGGAGCAGAGGAGGTGATCGTGGGGTCGGCACACAAGCTCTTCCCCTCAAGTGCAGGGCAGTGCAGGTGAGCGTGGCTCGGCCTCTGGCCGTACGGGGAGAGCGTGCCCGTGCCCTTCCCTCCGCCTCGACCCCTCTAGAGCTGAGCAGCAGTAGCAGCAGCAGCAGCAGCAGCAGAGGAGGTGATCGTGGGGTCGGCACACAAGCTCTTCCCCTCAAGTGCAGGGCAGTGCAGGTGAGCGTGGCTCGGCCTCTGGCCGTACGGGGAGAGTGTGCCCGTGCCCTTCCCTCCGCCTCGAGCCCTCTAGAGCTGAGCAGCAGCAGCAGCAGCAGCAGCGGAGGAGGAGCAGAGGAGGTGATCGTGGGGTCGGCACACAAGCTCTTCCCCTCAAGTGCAGGGCAGTGCAGGTGAGCGTGGCTCGGCCTCTGGCCGTACGGGGAGAGTGTGCCCGTGCCCTTCCCTCCGCCTCGACCCCTCTAGAGCTGAGCAGCAGCAGCAGCAGCAGCAGAGGAGGAGGAGCAGAGGAGGTGATCGTGGGGTCGGCACACAAGCTCTTCCCCTCAAGTGCAGGGCAGTGCAGGTGAGCGTGGCTCGGCCTCTGGCCGTACGGGGAGAGTGTGCCCGTGCCCTTCCCTCCGCCTCGAGCCCTCTAGAGCAGCAGCAGCAGAGGAGGTGATCGTGGGGTCGGCACACAAGCTCCTCCCCTCGGTGCAGGGCAGTGCAGGTGAGCGTGGCTCGGCCTCTGGCCGTACGGGGAGAGTGTGCCCGTGCCCTTCCCTCCGCCTCGACCCCTCTAGAGCTGAGCAGCAGCAGCAGAGGAGGCGTTCGTGGGGTCAGCACACGAGCCCTTTCCCCTCGGTGCAGGGCAGTGCAGGTGAGCGTGGCTCGGCCTCTGGCCGTACGGGAGAGTGTGCCCGTGCCCTTCCCTCCGCCTCCAGCCCTCTAGAGCTGAGCAGCAGCAGCAGCAGAGGAGGTGAACGTGGGGTCGGCACACAAGCTCTTCCCCTCGGTGCAGGGCAGTGCAGGTGAGCGTGGCTCGGCCTCTGGCCGTACGGGGAGAGTGTGCCCGCGCCCTTCCCTTCGCCTCGAGCCCTCCAGAGCTGAGCAGCAGCAGCGGAGGAGCAGAGGAGGTGATCGTGGGGTCGGCACACAAGCTCTTCCCCTCAAGTGCAGGGCAGTGCAGGTGAGCGTGGCTCGGCCTCTGGCCGTACGGGGAGAGTGTGCCCGTGCCCTTCCCTCCGCCTCGAGCCCTCTAGAGCTGAGCAGCAGCAGCAGCAGCAGCAGCAGCAGCAGCAAAGGAGGAGGACACGGGGTAGTGGAGGTGATCGTGGGGTCGGCCCACAAGCTCCTCCCCTCGGTGCAGGTGAGCGTGGCTCGGCCTCTGGCCGCGTGGGGAGAGTGTGCCCGCGCCCTTCCCTCCGCCTCCAACGCTCCAGAGCCGAGCACCGGCCAAGGAGTAGCAGTCCATGGAGCAACGAGAGGGAACGGGGGCGGTGGCACGCGAGCTCCTGGCCCACCCCGGTGCAGCGCAGGGCATGCATCGCTCGTCCTGTGGCCGTGGGCGGGGGAGTGTTCCCGTGCCGTCCGCACGCTGGGCCCGGCCCTCCTCCCGCTTACTGCAGGCAGGACACTGTCCTGGGGTAGTGGGGGCGGCGGGCGAGGCCGTGACCCCGACGGACGGTTCACCCCCTTCCTCCGCGCTCGGGCCCTTCCACAGGGGATCCAAGCTTGGGGGGGTCGAGGGAGGCCGAACCGGGGGTCGGATTCCCGACTTGGGTGCGGCCCCTTCCCGTTGAAATGCCAGGCCCCGAGGAGTTTCTACCGCTCTCTCCCCCGAACGCGGGAAGGGGGCCCAAAAATAAACTTTTTTCGGGGCTGTGCCCGGGATTTTACCGAGGAAGAGGGACCCCTTCCTACCCGGCAGTGTCGGCAGAGCAGGCCGGGCGTGCTGCAGTGGTTCAGCGGTGGGTCTCGGAGGCTGAGCCTCCGCCGCTGGACAGGGCCCCGGGCCGCCCCTCCCCCGCCTCAGTGCAGGGAGCCGGTGTGGTCGAGGGGCCGGGAGAGCAGAGTGTGCCCGAGCCCTTCCCTCTCCGCCTCCGCCTCCGGCCCTCCCGAGCGGCGCTGAGCTGCAGCAAAGGAGTGGCCCATGGGGCAGTGAGAGTGGGATTGTGGGGCCATCTGGCTGGCACAAAAGCTCGTCCCGTCAGTGCAGGGCAGTGCAGGTGCGCAAAGCTGGGCCTCTGGCCGTACGGGGAGAGTGTTCCCGTGCCCTTCCCTCCGCCTCTGGCCCTCTAGAGCTGAGCAGCAGCAGCAGCAGCAGCAGCAGCAGAGGAGGTGATTGTTGGGTCGGCACACAAGCTCTTCCCCTCAAGGGCAGGGCAGTGCAGGTGAGCGTGGCTCGGCCTCTGGCCGTACGGGGAGAGTGTGCCCGTGCCCTTCCCTCCGCCTCGAGCCCTCTAGAGCTGAGCAGCAGCAGCAGCAGCAGCAGCAGCAGCAGCGAAGGAGGAGGACACGGGGCAGTGGAGGTGATCGTGGGGTCGGCACACAAGCTCCTCCCCTCGGTGCAGGTGAGCGTGGCTCGGCCTCTGGCCGTGTGGGGAGAGTGTGCCCGCGCCCTTCCCTCCGCCTCGAGCCCTCTAGAGCTGAGCAGCAGCAGCAGCAGCAAAGGAGGAGGACACGGGGTAGTGGAGGTGATCGTGGGGTCGGCCCACAAGCTCCTCCCCTCGGTGCAGGTGAGCGTGGCTCGGCCTCTGGCCGTGTGGGGAGAGTGTGCCCGCGCCCTTCCCTCCGCCTCCAACGCTCCAGAGCCGAGCACCGGCCAAGGAGTAGTAGTCCATGGAGCAACGAGAGGGAACGGGGGCGGTGGCACGCGAGCTCCTGGCCCACCCCGGTGCAGCGCAGGGCATGCATCGCTCGTCCTGTGGCCGTGGGCGGGGGAGTGTTCCCGTGCCGTCCGCACGCTGGGCCCGGCCCTCCTCCCGCTTACTGCAGGCAGGACACTGTCCTGGGGTAGTGGGGGCGGCGGGCGAGGCCGTGACCCCGACGGACGGTTCACCCCCTTCCTCCGCGCTCGGGCCCTTCCACAGGGGATCCAAGCTTGGGGGGGTCGAGGGAGGCCGAACCGGGGGTCGGATTCCCGACTTGGGTGCGGCCCCTTCCCGTTGAAATGCCAGGCCCCGAGGAGTTTCTACCGCTCTCTCCCCCGAACGCGGGAAGGGGGCCCAAAAATAAACTTTTTTCGGGGCTGTGCCCGGGATTTTACCGAGGAAGAGGGACCCCTTCCTACCCGGCAGTGTCGGCAGAGCAGGCCGGGCGTGCTGCAGTGGTTCAGCGGTGGGTCTCGGAGGCTGAGCCTCCGCCGCTGGACAGGGCCCCGGGCCGCCCCTCCCCCGCCTCAGTGCAGGGAGCCGGTGTGGTCGAGGGGCCGGGAGAGCAGAGTGTGCCCGAGCCCTTCCCTCTCCGCCTCCGCCTCCGGCCCTCCCGAGCGGCGCTGAGCTGCAGCAAAGGAGTGGCCCATGGGGCAGTGAGAGTGGGATTGTGGGGCCATCTGGCTGGCACAAAAGCTCGTCCCGTCAGTGCAGGGCAGTGCAGGTGCGCAAAGCTGGGCCTCTGGCCGTACGGGGAGAGTGTTCCCGTGCCCTTCCCTCCGCCTCTGGCCCTCTAGAGCTGAGCAGCAGCAGCAGCAGCAGAGGAGGTGATTGTTGGGTCGGCACACAAGCTCTTCCCCTCAAGGGCAGGGCAGTGCAGGTGAGCGTGGCTCGGCCTCTGGCCGTACGGGGAGAGTGTGCCCGTGCCCTTCCCTCCGCCTCGAGCCCTCTAGAGCTGAGCAGCAGCAGCAGCAGCAGCAGCAGCAGCAGCAGCGAAGGAGGAGGACACGGGGCAGTGGAGGTGATCGTGGGGTCGGCACACAAGCTCCTCCCCTCGGTGCAGGTGAGCGTGGCTCGGCCTCTGGCCGTGTGGGGAGAGTGTGCCCGCGCCCTTCCCTCCGCCTCGAGCCCTCTAGAGCTGAGCAGCAGCAGCAGCAGCAAAGGAGGAGGACACGGGGTAGTGGAGGTGATCGTGGGGTCGGCCCACAAGCTCCTCCCCTCGGTGCAGGTGAGCGTGGCTCGGCCTCTGGCCGTGTGGGGAGAGTGTGCCCGCGCCCTTCCCTCCGCCTCCAACGCTCCAGAGCCGAGCACCGGCCAAGGAGTAGTAGTCCATGGAGCAACGAGAGGGAACGGGGGCGGTGGCACGCGAGCTCCTGGCCCACCCCGGTGCAGCGCAGGGCATGCATCGCTCGTCCTGTGGCCGTGGGCGGGGGAGTGTTCCCGTGCCGTCCGCACGCTGGGCCCGGCCCTCCTCCCGCTTACTGCAGGCAGGACACTGTCCTGGGGTAGTGGGGGCGGCGGGCGAGGCCGTGACCCCGACGGACGGTTCACCCCCTTCCTCCGCGCTCGGGCCCTTCCACAGGGGATCCAAGCTTGGGGGGGTCGAGGGAGGCCGAACCGGGGGTCGGATTCCCGACTTGGGTGCGGCCCCTTCCCGTTGAAATGCCAGGCCCCGAGGAGTTTCTACCGCTCTCTCCCCGAACGCGGGAAGGGGGCCCAAAAATAAACTTTTTTCGGGGCTGTGCCCGGGATTTTACCGAGGAAGAGGGACCCCTTCCTACCCGGCAGTGTCGGCAGAGCAGGCCGGGCGTGCTGCAGTGGTTCAGCGGTGGGTCTCGGAGGCTGAGCCTCCGCCGCTGGACAGGGCCCCGGGCCGCCCCTCCCCCGCCTCAGTGCAGGGAGCCGGTGTGGTCGAGGGGCCGGGAGAGCAGAGTGTGCCCGAGCCCTTCCCTCTCCGCCTCCGCCTCCGGCCCTCCCGAGCGGCGCTGAGCTGCAGCAAAGGAGTGGCCCATGGGGCAGTGAGAGTGGGATTGTGGGGCCATCTGGCTGGCACAAAAGCTCTTCCCGTCAGTGCAGGGCAGTGCAGGTGCGCAAAGCTGGGCCTCTGGCCGTACGGGGAGAGTGTTCCCGTGCCCTTCCCTCCGCCTCTGGCCCTCTAGAGCTGAGCAGCAGCAGCAGCAGCAGCAGCAGCAGAGGAGGTGATTGTTGGGTCGGCACACAAACTCTTCCCCTCGGTGCAGGGCAGTGAAGGTGAGCGTGGCTCGGCCTCTGGCCGTACGGGGAGAGTGTGCCCGTGCCCTTCCCTCCGCCTCGAGCCCTCTAGAGCTGAGCAGCAGCAGCAGCAGCAGCAGCGAAGGAGGAGGACACGGGGCAGTGGAGGTGATCGTGGGGTCGGCCCACAAGCTCCTCCCCTCGGTGCAGGTGAGCGTGGCTCGGCCTCTGGCCGTGTGGGGAGAGTGTGCCCGCGCCCTTCCCTCCGCCTCCAACGCTCCAGAGCCGAGCACCGGCCAAGGAGTAGCAGTCCATGGAGCAACGAGAGGGAACGGGGGCGGTGGCACGCGAGCTCCTGGCCCACCCCGGTGCAGCGCAGGCATGCATGGCTCGTCCTGTGGCCGTGGGCGGGGAGTGTTCCCGTGCCGTCCGCACGCTGGGCCCGGCCCTCCTCCCGCTCAGTGCAGGCAGGACACTGTTCTGGGGGAGTGGGGGCGGCGGGCGAGGCCGTGACCCCGACGGACGGTTCACCCCCTTCCTCCGCGCTCGGCCCCTTCCACAGGGGATCCAAGCTTGGGGGGGTCGAGGGAGGCCAAACCGGGGGTCGGATTCCCGACTTGGGTGCGGCCTCTTCCCGTTGAAATGCCAGGCCCCGAGGAGTTTCTACCGCTCTCTCCCCCGAACGGGGGAAGGGGGCCCAAAAATAAACTTTTTTCGGGGCTGTGCCCGGGATTATACCAAGGAAGAGGGACCCCTTCCTACCCGGCAGTGTCGGCAGAGCAGGCCGGGCGTGCTGCAGTGGTTCAGCGGTGGGTCTCGGAGGCTGAGCCTCCGCCGCTGGACAGGGCCCCGGGCCGCCCCTCCCCCGCCTCAGTGCAGGGAGCCGGTGTGGTCGAGGGGCCGGGAGAGCAGAGTGTGCCCGAGCCCTTCCCTCTCCGCCTCCGCCTCCGGCCCTCCCGAGCGGCGCTGAGCTGCAGCAAAGGAGTGGCCCATGGGGCAGTGAGAGTGGGATTGTGGGGCCATCTGGCTGGCACAAAAGCTCTTCCCGTCAGTGCAGGGCAGTGCAGGTGTGCAAAGCTGGGCCTTTGGCCGTGTGGGGAGAGAGTGCCTGTGCCCTTCCCTCCGCCTCCAACCCTCCGGAGCCGAGCAGAAGCGAAGGAGTGGGCCACTGGAGCAGCGAGAGAGGGATCGTTGGGTGGCACATCAGCTCTGCCCCTCGGTGCATTGTAAGTCCTATGAGCAGGGCGCATCGGCCGGCCCTCGCCTGCGTGGGGACGGACTGAGGTCGGAGGAGAAGGCCCGGGTGGTGTTCGGGCGTCCGTCCATTGCCGTTGCCGGAGGAGGGGCCTCCCCGTACGCTGCGTGCTGTGCGTGGGTCGGGTTCCTTGGCTGGTCTCGGCACGATTCTGGCATGCCGCCCATTTCCCGGGGGCACAAAGCGGCTGGGAGCTGTCTGACGAGGGCTCCGGCCGCCTGTGCTGCCGCCAGGGAAGCTCGGGGCTGGCGCAACCTACTTTCGCTGGTCAAGTGCACATGCCAGTGGGTCGATGGGGTCCCGGGAAGCCGGAGGTCCGACGGGTCACACCGAACGACTGACCGGCTTGCCGCCACCGGCTGCCTAGGGTGTGCAGACCCGAGGGACTCTCTCTACGGGGAAACCCACGAATAGGGAGAATGCCCGGGAGCCGGAGGGGTCAGAGGGCAGAGTGTGGCTGTGCCTTTCCCTCCGCCTCCTAGACCCACCCTCCGGAGCCGAGCACCGGCAAAGGGGGGGGGTGGGCTTACCAAGACGGATCGTGGGGTCGGTCCGCAGCAGGGGCTCCTCTGGCTCTCGGTGCAGTGTGAGTATCGAGTGCCGGAAGGGCTCACCATACCCGCGTGGCTCTCCTCCGTTTTCAGAGGCGGGTGGTGGCCAACGGGGAGAGAAGACAGAAGGGGTGGGGCGGGCGGCTCTCAGAACCAAGGGCTTGCCTAACCTAACCCCAAGACAGGGAGCGACCTGGGTAGCGGGGTCGGCTCTCCGAGTGCAACCTAACCTTGAGGAAGAGAGAGTGAGCGGCCCTTCAGTGGGTGGCTGGCTCTGTGTTGGCCAGTTCTTCTGGCGGGCGGACGATAGTCGAAGGAGAGGGCCCGGGTGGTGTTCGGGCGTCCGTCCATTGCCGTTACCGGAATAGGAGGAGGGGCCTCCCCGCACCCTGTGCGGGGGGGAAACTTCTCCGGCTGGTTTCGGCATGGCTCTGGCACGCCGCCTGACTCCCGGGGGCACAACGCGGCCGGGTGCTTTCAGTCGAGGGCCCCGGCTGCCTGTGCTACTGTCAGGGGGAGAGGCCGGCGCTTAAGAAAAGAGAAAACCAGGTCCACGAAGCACATGCCAGTGGGTCGACGAGGTCCCGGGAAGCCGGAGGTCCGACGGTCACACCGAACGACTAACCGGCTTGCCGTCGTCGACTGCCTAGGGTGTGCAGACCTGAGGGACTCTCTCTACGGGGAAACCCACGAATAGAGAGAATGCCCAGCTACAGGTGAGAGGGCAGGCAGCGGGAGAAGAAGAAGGTCCACTTCTGCTGCTGAATGTGCCCTTGTCATGGGAGTCTGTGGTGGTGGTGGCTGAGGAGAAGCCATCCTCATCATCAGCTCCTGCCTGATATCGAATGCCATTGCGGGAGGGCTCACTTGACTCCTGTGTGAGGTCTTGGCCCCCCATGGCTGTTGTGTCTTACAGTGAATTGGACCAGTGAGTGAGTGAGCGAGCAGAGAGGGCCGCCACTACTACTCTAATTAGGCGCAGGCTGTGAGGGGAGAGTATTGTGTGCTGGGGTGGTGTTGCATGCTGGTTGTACTGCAGGTGATGACGACGAAATGTTTGTCACAAGTGCTGCATCAACAACGACAACGGCAGAAGCAACTGGTACCACAGACACAGACACCCCCAACCAGCCTAGGCGCAAATCCAAGCTATTACTCCGTATATAGCTACCTGGTTGATCCTGCCAGTAGTCATATGCTTGTCTCAAAGATTAAGCCATGCATGTGTAAGTACAAGCCTATGCAAGGTAAAACCGCGAATGGCTCATTAAAACAGCTATGTTTCATTGGATCTGTACCCAATTACTTGGATAACTGTGGTAATTCTAGAGCTAATACATGCACACAGAGTCCCTGACCGAGAGGGAAGGGCGCTTTTATTAGTTTAAAACCGGTCGGCGGATCTCGGTCCGTAACCTGCCTGTGGTGAATCTGGATAACTTTGAGCTGAGCGCACAGTCTCCGCACTGGCGCCGCATCTTTCAAGTGTCTGCCTTATCAGCTTTCGATTGTAGGTTATGCGCCTACAATGGCTATAACGGGTAACGGGGAATCAGGGTTCGATTCCGGAGAGGGAGCCTGAGAAACGGCTACCACATCCAAGGAAGGCAGCAGGCACGCAAATTACCCACTCCCGGCCTGGGGAGGTAGTGACGAAAAATAACGATGTGAGACTCATCCGAGGCCTCACAATCGGAATGAGTACACTTTAAATCCTTTAACGAGGATCTATTGGAGGGCAAGTCTGGTGCCAGCAGCCGCGGTAATTCCAGCTCCAATAGCGTATATTAAAGTTGTTGCGGTTAAAAAGCTCGTAGTTGGACTACAGTTCCGGACTGACGGTACACCTCCCGGTGTCTACTGTCACGCTCCGAACAGCCTGGTATTTAACAGTCCAGGCCCCGCTGGCTCGCCCGGGGTGCTCTTCATCGAGTGTCCCGAGTGGCTGGCAAGTTTACTTTGAAAAAATTAGAGTGCTCAGAGCAGGCTACATGAATGGCCTAAATGTCTATGCATGGAATAATGGAATAGGACCTCGGTTCTATTTTGTCGGTTTTCCTCGGAACCCGAGGTAATGACTAATAGAAACAGGCGGGGGCATTCGTATTGCGACGCTAGAGGTGAAATTCTTGGACCGTCGCAGGACGAACTACTGCGAAAGCATTTGCCAAGGATGTTTTCATTAATCAAGAACGAAAGTTAGAGGTTCGAAGGCGATCAGATACCGCCCTAGTTCTAACCATAAACGATGCTGACCAGCGATCCGTTGGCGTTATTCCCATGACCCAGCGGGCAGCTTCCGGGAAACCAAAGTCTTTGAGTTCCGGGGAAGTATGGTTGCAAAGCTGAAACTTAAAGGAATTGACGGAAGGGCACCACCAGGAGTGGAGCCTGCGGCTTAATTTGACTCAACACGGGAAATCTCACCAGGCCCGGACACCGGAAGGATTGACAGATTGAGAGCTCTTTCTCGATTCGGTGGGTGGTGGTGCATGGCCGTTCTTAGTTGGTGGAGCGATTTGTCTGGTTAATTCCGATAACGAACGAGACTCTGGCCTATTAACTAGTCGACGGATCTCCATTAATTGGTGTCCAGTTCGCAACTTCTTCTTAGAGGGATAAGTGGCAATTCTAGCTGCACGAGATTGAGCAATAACAGGTCTGTGATGCCCTTAGATGTTCTGGGCCGCACGCGCGCTACACTGAAGGGATCAGCGTGTTTTCCCCCTCCGAGAGGAGCGGGTAACCCGTTCAAACCCCTTCATGATAGGGATTGGGGCTTGCAATTGTTTCCCATGAACGAGGAATTCCCAGTAAGCGCAAGTCATCAGCTTGCGTTGATTACGTCCCTGCCCTTTGTACACACCGCCCGTCGCTACTACCGATTGAATGATTTAGTGAGGACTTTGGACTGGCGCCCTTGGATGCCTTGCTTCCCTTCACTGGGAGTGGGTGCCTCGGGCTGACGGAAAGATGTCCAAACTTGATCATTTAGAGGAAGTAAAAGTCGTAACAAGGTTTCCGTAGGTGAACCTGCGGAAGGATCATTACCAGTTGGATGGATGGAAGGAAGGACTCCTCCTCCCACTCCTAATAACAACAACTATACTTCATTGAGGGTTGCCTTGGGAGGAGATGATGGTGGTTCATTCACATCAGACTCGGCAAGCACACCCCCGTGATGGCAGAAGAGGGAAAAAAAGAGAGAGAGAGAGAGAGAGAGAGAGATACAGAGAGAGGATGTGTGGAGAGATGTAGGAGGTCGAAGGACAGAAGACACAGTGCCAAAGTAACTGGCTCCTGGTCGTCCGCCTCCTCCTCCTCCTCCTCCTCCTCCTCCTCCTCCTCCTCTCCTCGTTCTTGCCATCAGTTCCCCCCCCCTACTGTGCGTTCCCGGCACCCAACAGCATACCCTACTCCCTAAATAGAGCAAAGGGAGAAGGAAGACCAACAGCCCTTCTCGAGCACCCAGCGCACACATGCATATACACACGTATCTGTATTATCCTCCTGCTGCTGCTGCTCTCCTTGTCCTCCTCCTGAGGATTCCCATCCCCCTGCTGCTGCTGCTGCTGCTGCTGCTGCTGCTGGTGCAGAGGTAAGATGGGATGAGAGGGGGAGGGAGAGAGAGAGGATGGGTGTCAATAAAGCACCGTGCTAAGGGGAAGGAGAAGGAAGAGCAAGCCCATCTCGAACGTCAGCTAATGATGATGTGGGCTGCTGTACTTGTTACTATGGAGGCAGAGGCCCACCTCCTATGACACTAGTATCATGTGCCACCCTCTGCCGGCGCGCGCGCTCTCTCTCTACGTCTCCCACCGTTGGTTGGGCGAGTAGCCAGCAGAGGCAGCCAGAGCCGGAGAAAGGTGGCGTCGGTTGATACGTCTGGTGGTGTCGGTCCCTATTCCTAGTGACGAGAGAGGAAAAGCCTGGTCGGGTGCATCCCGCAGGCAGCACGAAACCTCTTCTACCAAGGTCAGCCGTGAGTGACACCTCACTGGCTCTGTCTGGAAACCTAAGAATTGTGCGACATGGACCTGGCAAGTCCGAG
Source organism: Coenobita brevimanus (assembly GCF_032717465.1). Classification (NCBI taxonomy): domain Eukaryota; kingdom Metazoa; phylum Arthropoda; class Malacostraca; order Decapoda; family Coenobitidae; genus Coenobita; species Coenobita brevimanus. The sequence continues at coordinate 115,621 of NW_027642879.1, forward strand.
ATCGCTTCTTCTCCCAAACTGTGACACAACTCTTAACGGGGGATCACTTGGCTCGTGGGTCGATGAAGACCGCAGCGAACTGCGAGTCGGTATGTGATACGCATTTTCAGATACATCGACAAGTCGAACGCACATTGCGGTGGCTTGCCCCGTAGGGTAGCCGCCACTCCTGGACGAGGGTCATACAAGGCCTCTAACAACACGCTGGTGAGAACCGGCAATGGGCTAACTAGCCGCGAGAGGGGCGACTTGGGGCTACGTCAACAATTGACTGTCTTTCGGGCAGAGCCCCAAGGAGCCGACAAGACATTCCTCTCAGCCTTGGGGATTCGCAGTGCCGCCCCCACCGGGCTCTGCTGCGTTCCTTCAAAACCAACCCATTGATATAACCTGTCACTGGGGAGGGCGTCGTCGTCGTTGTCCTTGTGTGTCCGTGCAGGCATGCATGGTGACGGTCGGCCCCACCCTCCCCATCAAGCAAGGGACTGAACACTGGGAGATCTGTAAGGCGATTTAAAGAAGCTCTCAGGGGGCCGAACAGTGTTCTGGAGAGGCTGGGGTGTAGCACCGGGACTACCGTTTCATTTCCACACCGTCCACTCTTCTCCTACCCAGGGGTAGAGGAGACGCGGTGCTCGACATTGTGACTAAAACAAGTCGGTGCACCGCCGGAGGTGGAGTCAAGGTGGGACTTGGAAAGGAACCAAGGTGAGGCAGGCAGGCAGGCAGGAAGGAAGGAAGGCAGGCAGGTGGGACAGAGGATGCAGTTTGACCTGTCTTCTTCCCGCTCTCCTCCTCCTCCCCCTGCTCTTGCTCTCACCTCCTTTGTCCCAAGTGACGCACAGCCCGACATGGTTCATTTTTTCCTCTCTTCTGTGCCGTCGGAGTGCTCATCATGGGGTCTCCGACAGAAGGGACGAAGGGTGCTCTGCGGCCTACTACCACCACCAGTACTGAGGTCTGCTCTGTGGAGTCGAGGAGCAACATGTTACCTTGACGAGGGTGGTCCTGTGGTGGGTGGGTGGGTGGGTCCGTGGAGAGGGGATGCTGTAGTGAGTGGATCACTGTCCTGCTGACCCTGTGCTGCTGCTGCTGCTGCTGCTCCTGCTGCTGCTGCTGCTGCTGTTGTCTTTGGCTGGCCCCAGGCCAGTCTGGTCGACAGTAATGGGACTGATTGGTCCCGATAGCTCAGTCAGATGGTCAGTCAGTGTGTCAGTCACCCCTTGTGTAACCGGGTGGGAACTCGGCTCCGAGGAGGAGCAAGAAGAGTTAGCCGGGTACACGTGCACACCCTTATCGTCGTCCGAGGAGCCCGTGGCTCTCGTTTGGCGGCACAGGAGCAAGAGACGAATGACCGGGCGTGCGCGCTCCACTGACCCCGAGAACGGTAGTGGAACGGGAAGTGGACAGGTAGAGGCAGGTGGAGAAGTTGGCCGCGAAGGTAGTCTGTTTTGGGTTATAGAATATACCCGGCCGACCTTTGCTGTGCTCTCTCCCTTCTGTGCTCGTCCCTTTGACTTGAGTGATGGGTGATAAGAAAGACAACCAAGGGCCTCCGGGACCCACTGCAATCCGCCCTCCCCCCCCCCTCCCTCCCTGCGCCTCCTCACCGCAAAAGCAGCTGCCGCCAGCGTGCCAATGACCACCGTAGTCGGCGGCAGGCAGGGGCGGCTGCTGCTGCTGCTGCTGCTGCAGCAGGCGGTGGGGAGAGCCTCGGGTCCGCTCGGGTCTGAATCGAACCGTGGCGGTCCCCGAGGAACGGCGTGCGTGGCGCGCCGCCGGGGGCTGGGGGTGGTGTACGGGAAGGCTAGAGGCAAGAGAAGTGGAAAGGGTGGTAACAACGCTGCAGCAGCCTGCTGCTGCTGCTTATGCTGTTGTGCGTGTCAGACGGCTGCCTGATGCATCCCTCACTCCTTGCTTCTGTCGGTCCACAGAGAACCGACACCTACCAGTACTTGGCATTTGCAAGGGTCTGGTTGTCGCGTTGGCCAAGTCAGTGAGCAGACTGCCGGCTCCTCCCCTCTCGCCCCTCGTCGTGGGGGGGGAGAGAAGAAGAAGAAGAAGGAGGAGGAGGAGGAGAACTCGTTTCTCCTTGTCCCGCACTGCTCATTGGCGGTCACCAACAAGCCTTTTGAAGTGGCCCTCGTTGCCAACTGCAGCGCCCGGAGAGGAGGAGGAGGAGGAGGCTTCTTGTTCTCCTCCTTTCTCTAGAGGAACTGCAGGAGGAGGACTCAACGAGGGCCCGGCGGAGGCGCCAGATGTTCGCCGTTGTCGTGACGGCCTGGAGTAGCCCGCACGCAGAGGCCCGAGCTCCTTGAGGGTCCCGAGTAGTGTGGGTGAAACTTGAAGTCTGGCTGACGTGAGGAGTCGTGCGTGCCCGATGATGATGGGGATCGGGCAAGGCGCTTCCTCGATGATTGTTGTACGTACTGGGGGCGGGGGAAGCCCTGACAACACGAACGAGCTTGTGGAAGCTGGTTGCTGCCGGTACAAGTGGTGGTGGTGTCGGTAAGTGTCGGGTGAGAAAAGCAGTTAGTTGATTTGCTGCTGCTGGTGCCGGTGCTGCTGCTTTAGATGCCTTCTTCACGCAGGCGGCAGCAGCAGCATTGAGCCCCAAAAGAGAAGCAGCAGCAGCAGCTGCCCACCCTACCGAGAAGAAGTACTTTGGAACGAGCAGTGCCATAGTAGTACCGATGCCACCGGAGAGCCACAAAGCAACAGCAAAGTGTAGTTAGTGGAGGGTGTTACCTTGCCAGTACCAAACAATAATCACTCTTGGTCACGACCTCGTCCCAGGAGAGATCACCCGCCAAATTTAAGCATATTAATAAGCGGAGGAAAAGAAACCAACAGGGATTCCCTTAGTAAGGGCGACTGAACCGGGAAGAGCCCAGCGCATAACCTCGAACCCTCACTGAGGCGTCCTCGAGGGGTGTTGCGTTTCAGAGGGTCCAGCACGCCGACCATTCTCGCCTAAGTCTCGTTTGAAAGCGGCTCATTACCCAAGGAGGGTGATAGGCCCGTATGGCGACTCACCCGTGAGGGATACCTTGGTCGGCGGAAAGGGCTTTTCTGTAGAGTCAGGTTGCTTGAAACTGCAGCCTAAAGCAGGTGGTAAACTCCATCTAAGGCTAAATATGACCACGAGACCGATAGCGAACAAGTACCGTGAGGGAAAGTTGAAAAGAACTTTGAAGAGAGAGTTCAATAGTACGTGAAACCGTTAAGAGCCTAAACGGGTGGAACTCGTAGATCGAAATGAGGGGATTCAGCTCGATGGCGTCGGCTGGGCCGAGAGGTCCGCCTGGTAAGTGACGCCCGCGCGTTCGGCGTTCGCGCCGGCGCGGGCCCGCCTCCGGTTTCTCACGCCGGCGCCGGAGGGCGTATTTCTCCTCGAAGTAGATTGCCGCAGCCATTGCCGGGGACGTCGAAGGCCCGGGCGGATTGGTACCTCGCCGTGCCCCCTTCTGCCGCCCTTCCCCTCCTCGGGGGAGGTAGCGGGGCTGGGCGGGCGGCGGGGGAAACCCCCGGTGACAAAATACCCTGACTGCCCTGCGATGGTTTAATGAGTGGCGAGGGGGCCGCTTTTTGAGGGTCGCGGGAGTGCCCGCGACCGTGCGGTCTCCCTCTGCGGTAATGGCTAAGTCGGTGGACCACCCGCCCCGTCTTGAAACACGGACCAAGGAGTTCAACATGTGTGCGAGTCATTGGGTGCACTAAACCCAGAGGCGAAATGAAAGTGAGACACTGCGGGGGGCCTCGCCCCTCCCCTCTCCTCCTCCGACTCTTCCCCCCCTGTCCTGTTCTTCTTCTCCCGAAGGAGGCTGCGGCGGGGCCCAGGGCAGGTCGGCTGGCTGGCGGGGAGGCGGCCGGGGTCTCCTGGGGCTGATCCCTCGGCCACGCAGCACGCCCGGCTCCCTTGGAAGGGGCGACGAGGGGGTGAGTCCCTTTCCCTCCTCTCCTCCGACCTCGGTTTTGGCGTCCGGCGGCGTGCGGTGGCCCTCGCCCGAGTGCTCCGGGGCGCACGCGGCGGCGGTCGTCGTCGTCCTCCTCTCTGAGGGGGCGCGCGGCCGCCGCGCCCAACGCGTGGACACGCTCTCCGGTGTCGCGTGGGCGCAAGCCCGGGACTTGCCGTATCGGCCCTCCGCGGAGGGGCGGGCTCGGGGGGGCGGATACCCGCCTCCCTCCCGTTTTCCACCTGCGGCAGGTGCCGGCAAGTACCTTGAGCAGATATGTTGAGACCCGAAAGATGGTGAACTATGCCTGGCCAGGATGAAGCCAGAGGAAACTCTGGTGGAGGTCCGGAGCGATTCTGACGTGCAAATCGATCGTCAGAGCTGGGTATAGGGGCGAAAGACTAATCGAACCATCTAGTAGCTGGTTCCCTCCGAAGTTTCCCTCAGGATAGCTGGCACTCGTACATGAGTTTCATCCGGTAAAGCGAATGATTAGAGGTCTTGGGGACGAAACGTCCTCAACCTATTCTCAAACTTTAAATGGGTGAGTGTCTGGGCTTTCTTGAAAGACGGGGCGCGGCGGCCTTCCAAAAGCCGCTGGCGCCGCCGTCCACGACTGAAGCTCCAGAGCCAAATCACTGAGTGCCTAGTGGGCCAATTTTGGTAAGCAGAACTGGCGCTGTGGGATGAACCAAATGTCGAGTTAAGGGGCCTAAATGAATGCTCATAGAACCCAAGAAAGGTGTTGGTTGCTATAGACAGCAGGACGGTGGCCATGGAAGTTGGAATCCGCTAAGGAGTGTGTAACAACTCACCTGCCGAAGCAACTAGCCCTTAAAATGGTATGGCGCTCAAGCATTCTCCCGATACTCGACCGCCGGTGGCACAACAGGCTTCGCCACGCAAGTCTTTAAGCCCCGGTGAGTAGGAGGGCGCGGTGGTGAGCGTTGAAGGTTTCGGCGTGAGCCGGACTGGAGCCGCCACTGGTGCAGATCTTGGTGGTAGTAGCAACTAATCGAGAGAGACTCCCTTGTAGGCCGATGTGGAGAAGGGTTCCATGTGAACATCAATTGGACATGGATCAGTCGCTCCTGAGCCCAAGGCTAACGCCTTGTACCACGTCGAGCGGTAACGGCTTCAGACGACCAGCCAGTTCCAAGCAGCGCAGCTGGCGATCTCCCCCCCCTCCATAGGCGCATTCATTCCCGTCTTTCCAATTGATGACTGACGGTGACGAACGCCACAAGCAGCTGGAGAAACAGCCGAGAAGGGCCAAAAGCAGCAGCAGCAGCTTGAAGAAGCAGCACCAGAGGCGAAGAAGCACAGAGGGCGCAGGGTGTGCGTGGCCGCTTAATGAGGCTGGTGGGCTGCGGTTGTAGTGACCGCAGTGGCAGCAGCGGTGGCATAGCTATCCTTGTTGTTCTCGGTGTGGTTGCCGGTGGTGCAGCGGCTGTGGCCGTGGCTGCCGCTGTCGGCGTCATCGTATTACGTCGCGTGCGTTGCGTGCGAGCACGCGACGGCGCGACGCGACGGAGGCGCAGGGGGGGGTTGGTCTGCCGCCCGGGCAGAAACACAGAGGGGGGGCCGAGTACGGCTCCTCCTCCACCGGGGCGTTGGCACCCGGCACGATCGATAGAGGCGTAGCAGCACCCATCGTCCTCCTCTGCTAATGACGACCATGGTCAGGAGGAGAGGCACTTGATCGCCTTGGGGCGCATGCACTCGGTGGCTGTGCGGCGCCCGGCGGGTGAGGGTGACTAGTAGTTGGAGCGGCATTGCATCAGTGGCAGCCTCACCACCAGCATCATCAGCAGGTTCGGGGTCGGTTTCGGTGGGGGCGCAGTCACAGCGCCGTCCGCTGGCCCTCTCTCCACCTGTCTGACTGCTGTAACCGGTGTACAGGGCTGCCCGTGGCATCTGTTTCTCCATGGAGCGATGCCCGTGCAGGAACCCCGCTGCTCCGCGAATCCCACCGCAAGGTGTGCCTGGTGCTGCCGGTCTCGTGCCACTTAATGAAAAGAAACCTGCCCACTACTACTGCTGCTGCTGCTGCCGCTGCTAGCTGCAGCGGCGGCGGTGGTGGTGGTGGTGGCAGGGGGTGCCTGCATCCCTTCCCTGTGGCACATACGCAACGGTGTGTCACCTGCTCTGCTCCTCTCCGCGCGCTCCCCGCCGTTGTCGGCGGTGGAGGCGGCGGCGGCGATGGTGGCAGTAGTAGCAGCGGGGAAGGGAGACTGGTTGCTCACTACTGGACGAATTCCTCCCAGGCGCCCGTGGCCGTGGCCTTCCCTGCCCCCTTGCTAAGCTCTGAAGGCAGTAGGGGCTTGTTCAAAGGAAGGGGGGACGGAAGAGCGGCGGTTTGGCCCGTATCTATCTGTCTGTCTGTCAGGCTGAGTTCAGGCCCGATACACGTGGCGGGAGGCGTGCGTGTTCTGGGGCGCGCACGAAAGTCTGTTTGAAACCCGGGTCCCATATTGTCCCGCGGCGGGTGCCCATCTCTTCGGGGTCACTGAGCATACGTCACGGGACAGCCGCGGCCCGCAGTTACCCGTTGGGAGTTCGTTGGCGAAAGGGGATACGGTTAAGATTCCGTAACTTAGACCTGGAAGATCCACACCGCACGTCGGTGTGGAAAAGCAGGGACCTGGCAACGGGAAAAAGCCTGCGGATACCGGCGGAGGTCCGGGAAAGAGTTTTCTTTTCTGTTTTAGGCGCCGTGGCCCTGGAAGCCACTCGCAGTGAGAAAGGGCAATGGTAACACGGCTGCCGTAGAGCGCCGCAGGTGGGTGGCGTCCCGTGCTCCTCCGCCGGGCCTTGAAAACGCATGTGCTGAGTAACCTGCTGGGTGAACCAGTCCCCCAGGGCTGGGACGGACCCATTTTCGGGCTAATGCGTACCCATATCCGCATCTGGTCTCCAAGGTA
>NW_027642879.1:125000-150000 GCF_032717465.1 Coenobita brevimanus
AATGCATACAGGTGCTGTGTTCAGTGGATGATGACAGATCAGGAGGAGCAGGAGCTGGTGGTTGATGGCCATCAGCCCTCCCCCGATCCATCAAAGGGTGCCTACGCCACTTGGTGCTTGTTTCCCCCCTCCCCCTCTTTGAACCTGCTACGAAGCCCTTGTGGGGCTGCTGCTGCTGCTGGCAGTGGCTGCACAGGAAGCTTGAGGGGACAGAGAGAGAGAGAGAGAGAGAGAGTGGGAGAGCAAGTGGGCATGGGGCGGCTGGATGTGAAGGCGGGGATGCATGCATGCCCGCTCGCCTGGCTGCGTATGTACAGAGCAGAGCTCTTCCCTCCGACCTCAAGCCCAAGGGGGCGCGAGTGTGCATATCTTCCTCCCCAGGAGGGTGCAGCTTAGCTGCAGGGAGGAGATGGGGGGCGAAGGGCATCATCATCAGGCTCTCTGAGGCAGTGCCTTGGACTTGCCCCTCTCCGTACACAGGGCGTGTGGTGTCTGCACAGCCCCCAGACCCGGCGCCAAGGGCTGACGGGCGCGCGCGAGCGAGCCAAGCGAGGGCAAAAGGACTGGGAGAAGGGGGGTGTTCGGCCCGACCAAACAAGAATTTGCCAATCGACTTGGCCTCCGCAAGGGGATGGCCACATAGAGGCCCGAGGGGAAGCGGGCTGCCCTAGGGCAGGTGGTGGTGCTGAGAGGCTCCAAGGGGATGGCCACATAGAGGCCTGAGGGGAAGCGGGCTGCCCTAGGGCAGGTGGTGGTGGTGCTGAGAGGCTCCAAGGTGGGAGGGAGAGGCAGGGAGGGGTTAGCGCTCAGCCCTCCTCGCTCGGCCCCTTCCCCGTCGGATCGGCGCTCAGAGGGGCCGAGGTGGGAGGGAGAGGCATCGAGGGCGTTCAGCGCTCAGCCCTCCTCGCTCGGCCCCTTCCTCGTCGGATCGGCGCTCAGAGGGGCCGAGGTGGGAGGGAGAGGCATCGTCTGGTTCACACTCACTCCCTCCACACTCGGCCGTTTCCTCGTCGAATCGACGCTCAAGGCGGTCGAGAGTGGTGACTACAACGGTCTGGAGGTAGTGATCCAAGGTTTGAGCGCGCCTGGATGACGGTAGAACACGTCCTTCTAAGGGAAAATCGATATAAATCCTCGCGAGCCTGAATTAGGCCTGCCGAGAACCGTCGAGCCCCGCGGCTCACCCCTATATTTTACCATGGGGAAGGGACACCTTCCCCGACCGGTCCGAGGCGGTGCTGCGGTCCGGCCCTCCCCGAGCCCCGTGCATGTCGCAGGCGCCTGTAGGAGGGTGGCAGCACCCAGGCCGACCTCCCTCTCGGTCCTCCACACTCACACTCGGCCGGTTCCTCATCGAATCGACGCTGGGAGGCTCCAAGGTGGGAGGGGAGGCACGGAGGGGATAGCGCTCAGCCCTCCTGGCTCGGCCCCTTCCTCGTCGAATCGGCGCTCCGAGGGGCCGAGGTGGGAGGAGAGGCATGGAGGTTTAACCTGTTCAGCGCTCAGCCCTCCTCGCTCGGCCCCTTCCTCGTCGGATCGGCGCTCAGAGGGGCCGAGGTGGGAGGAGAGGCATCGAGGGCGTTCAGCACTCAGCCCTCCTCGCTCGGCCCCTTCCTCGTCGGATCGGCGCTCAGAGGGGCCGAGGTGGGAGGAGAGGCATCGAGGGCGTTCAGCGCTCAGCCCTCCTCGCTCGGCCCCTTCCTCGTCGAATCGGCGCTCCGAGGGGCCGAGGTGGGAGGAGAGGCATGGAGGTTTAACCTGTTCAGCGCTCAGCCCTCCTCGCTCGGCCCCTTCCTCGTCGGATCGGCGCTCAGAGGGGCCGAGGTGGGAGGAGAGGCATCGAGGGCGTTCAGCGCTCAGCCCTCCTCGCTCGGCCCCTTCCTCGTCGGATCGGCGCTCAGAGGGGCCGAGGTGGGAGGAGAGGCATCGAGGGCGTTCAGCGCTCAGCCCTCCTCGCTCGGCCCCTTCCTCGTCGGATCGGCGCTCAGAGGGGCCGAGGTGGGAGGAGAGGCATCGAGGGCGTTCAGCGCTCAGCCCTCCTCGCTCGGCCCCTTCCTCGTCGGATCGGCGCTCTGAGGGGCCGAGGTGGGAGGAGAGGCATCGAGGGCGTTCAGCGCTCAGCCCTCCTCGCTCGGCCCCTTCCTCGTCGGGTCGGCGCTCAGAGGGGCCGAGGTGGGAGGGAGAGGCATCGTCTGGTTCACACTCACTCCCTCCACACTCGGCCGTTTCCTCGTCGAATCGACGCTCAAGGCGGTCGAGAGTGGTGACTACAACGGTCTGGAGGTAGTGATCCAAGGTTTGAGCGCGCCTGGATGACGGTAGAACACGTCCTTCTAAGGGAAAATCGATATAAATCCTCGCGAGCCTGAATTAGGCCTGCCGAGAACCGTCGAGCCCCGCGGCTCACCCCTATATTTTACCATGGGGAAGGGACACCTTCCCCGACCGGTCCGAGGCGGTGCTGCGGTCCGGCCCTCCCCGAGCCCCGTGCATGTCGCAGGCGCCTGTAGGAGGGTGGCAGCACCCAGGCCGACCTCTCTCTCGATCCTCCGGCCGGTTCCTCATCGAATCGACGCTGGGAGGCCCCAAGGTGGGAGGGGAGGCATGGAGGGGAGTAGCACTCAGCCCTCCTGGCTCGGCCCCTTCCTCGTCGAATCGACGCTCCGAGGGGCCGAGGTGGGAGGAGAGGCATGGAGGTCATTCAGCACTCAGCCCTCCTCGCTCGGCCCCTTCCTCGTCGGATCGGCGCTCAGAGGGGCCGAGGTGGGAGGAGAGGCATGGAGGTCGTTCAGCCCTGAACCCTCCTCGCTCGGCCCCTTCCTCGCCGGATCGGCGCTCAGAGGGGCCGAGGTGGGAGGAGAGGCATCGAGGTCGTTCAGCACTCAGCCCTCCTCGCTCGGACCCTTCCTCGTCGGATCGACGCTCCGAGGGGCCGAGGTGGGAGGAGAGGCATGGAGGTCGTTCAGCACTCAGCCCTCCTCGCTCGGCCCCTTCCTCGTCGGATCGGCGCTCAGAGGGGCCGAGGCGGGAGGAGAGGCATCGAGGGTGTTCGGCACTCAGCCCTCCTCGCTCGGCCCCTTCCTCGTCGGATCGACGCTAAGAGGGGCCGTGGCGGGAGGAGAGGCATCGAGGTTTAACCTGTTCGGCACTCAGCCCTCCTCGCTCGGCCCCTTCCTCGTCGGATCGGCGCTCAGAGGGGCCGAGGTGGGAGGAGAGGCATCGCGGTTGTTCAGCCCTGAGCCCTCCTCGCTCGGCCCCTTCCTCGTCGGATCGGCGCTCAGAGGGGCCGAGGTGGGAGGAGAGGCATCGCGGTTGTTCAGCCCTGAGCCCTCCTCGCTCGGCCCCTTCCTCGTCGGATCGGCGCTCAGAGGGGCCGAGGTGGCAGGAGAGGCATGGAGGTTGTTCAGCCCTGAGCCCTCCTCGCTCGGCCCCTTCCTCGTCGGATCGGCGCTCAGAGGGGCCGAGGTGGGAGGAGAGGCATCGAGGGCGTTCAGCCCTGAGCCCTCCTCGCTCGGCCCCTTCCTCGTCGGATCGGCGCTCAGAGGGGCCGAGGTGGGAGGAGAGGCATCGTCTGGTTCACACTCATCCCCTCCACACTCGGCCGCTTCCTCGTCGAATCGACGCTGAAGAGGGTCGAGAGTGGTGACTACAACGGTCTGGAGGTAGTGATCCAAGGTTTTAGCGCGCCCCGATCAGGGTGGAACACGTCATTCTAAGGGGAAATCGATATAAATCCTCGCGAGGCTGAAGTAGGCCTGCCGAGAATTTTCGAGCCCCGCCGCTCACCCCTATATTTTACCAAGGGGAAGGGACCCCTTCCCCGACCGGTCCGAGGCGGTGCTGCGGTCCGGCCCTCCCCGAGCCCCGTGCATGTCGCAGGCGCCTGTAGGAGGGTGGCAGCACCCAGGCCGACCCCTCTCTCCATCCTCGACACTCACACTCGGCCGGTTCCTCATCGAACCGACGCTGAGAGGCTCCAAGGTGGGAGGGGAGCCATGGAGGGGACAGCACTCAGCCCTCCTGGCTCGGCCCCTTCCCCGTCGAATCGACGCTCCGAGGGGCCGAGGTGGGAGGAGAGGCATGGAGGTCTTTCAGCACTCAGCCCTCCTCGCTCGGCCCCTTCCTCGTCGGATCGGCGCTCATAGGGGCCGAGGTGGGAGGAGAGGCATCGAGGTCGTTCAGCACTCAGCCCTCCTCGCTCGGCCCCTTCCTCGTCGGATCGGCGCTCAGAGGGGCCGAGGTGGGAGGAGAGGCATCGAGGGCGTTCAGCGCTCAGCCCTCCTCGCTCGGCCCCTTCCTCGTCGGATCGGCGCTCAGAGGGGCCGAGGTGGGAGGAGAGGCATCGAGGTCGTTCAGCACTCAGCCCTCCTCGCTCGGCCCCTTCCTCGTCGGATCGGCGCTCAGAGGGGCCGAGGTGGGAGGAGAGGCATGGAGGTCGTTCAGCACTCAGCCCTCCTCGCTCGGCCCCTTCCTCGTCGGATGGGCGCTCAGAGGGGCCGAGGTGGGAGGAGAGGCATGGAGGTCGTTCAGCACTCAGCCCTCCTCGCTCGGCCCCTTCCTCGTCGGATCGGGGCTCAGACGGGCCGAGGTGGGAGGAGAGGCGTCGAGGTCGCTCAGCACTCAGCCCTCCTCGCTCGGCCCCTTCCTCGTCGGATCGGCGCTCAGAGGGGCCGAGGTGGGAGGAGAGGCATCGAGGGCGTTCAGCGCTCAGCCCCCCTCGCTCGGCCCCTTCCTCGTCGGATCGGCGCTCAGAGGGGCCGAGGTGGGAGGGAGAGGCATCGTCTGGTTCACACTCACTCCCTCCGCACTCGGCCGTTTCCTCGTCGAATCGACGCTGAAGAGGGTCGAGAGTGGTGACTACAACGGTCTGGAGGTAGTGATCCAAGGTTTTAGCGCGCCTCGATCAGGGTGGAACACGTCATTCCAAGGGGAAACCGATAAAATCCTCGCGAGCCTGAATTAGGCCTGCCGAGAACCGTCGAGCCCCGCGGCTCACCCCTATATTTTACCAAGGGGAAGGGACCCCTTCCCCGACCGGTCCGAGGCGGTGCTGCGGTCCGGCCCTCCCCGAGCCCCGTGCATGTCGCAGGCGCCTGTAGGAGGGTGGCAGCACCCAGGCCGAACCCTCTCTCGACCCTCCACACTCACACTCGGCCGGTTCCTCATCGAATCGACGCTGAGAGGCTGCAAGGTGGGAGGGGAGGCATGGAGGGGATAGCACTCAGCCCTCCTCGCTCGGCCCCTTCCTCGTCGAATCGGCGCTCCGAGGGGCCGAGGTGGGAGGAGAGGCACCGAGGGTGTTCAGCACTCAGCCCTCCTCGCTCGGCCCCTTCCTCGTCGGACCGGCGCTCATAGGGGCCGAGGTGGGAGGAGAGGCATCGAGGTCGTTCAGCACTCAGCCCTCCTCGCTCGGCCCCTTCCTCGTCGGACCGGCGCTCAGAGGGGCGCCGAGGTGGGAGGAGAGGCATCGAGGGTGTTCAGCACTCAGCCCTCCTCGCTCGGCCCCTTCCTCGTCGGATCGGCGCTCAGAGGGGCCGAGGTGGGAGGAGAGGCACGGAGGGTGTTCAGCACTCAGCCCTCCTCGCTCGGCCCCTTCCTCGTCGGATCGGCGCTCAGAGGGGCCGAGGTGGGAGGAGAGGCATGGAGGTTTAACCTGTCCAGCACTCAGCCCGCCTCGCTCGGCCCCTTCCTCGTCGGATCGACGAGCTTGGGAGGGTCGAAGGCGGGAGAGGAGGCCGTGAGCCCGTTCACCCTCTCCCTCCGCGCTGGACCCCTTCCACAGGGGATCCCAGCTCGGGAGGGTCGGAGGCGGGAGAGGAGGCCGCGAGCCCGCCCACCCTGTCCCTCCGCGCTGGACCCCTTCCACAGGGGACCCCAGCCCGGCGGGGTGTCCGGAAATTGGGAGAGGAGGCCGTGAGTCTCCCTCTTCCTCACCGCTGAACCCCTTCCACAGGGGATCCCAGCTTGGGAGGGTCGAAGGCGGGAGGGGAGGCCGTGAGCCCGTTCACCCTCTCCCTCTGCGCTGGACCCCTTCCACAGGGGATCCCAGCTCGGGGGGGTCGAAAGCGGGAGGGCAGGCCGTGAGCCCGTCCACCACCCTCTCCCTCTCCCTCGCTGCTGGGCCCCTTCCACAGGGGATCCCGGCTTGGGAGGGTCGGAGGTGGCCAAACCGAGGGTCGATTTTTCGACTTGGGTGCGGCTACAACCCGGGAGGTCTCCTGAACCCCGGGAGTTAATGCTGCTCTTTCTCGCGAACGGCGATGGGGGCGGCAAAAAATTCACTTTGGGGGCGGCTGTGCCCAGGATTTAATCAAGGAAGGGGGTCCCCAGGCAGACGGACCCCCTTCCAGGCCAGAGCAGCCCGAGCGCACTGTAGCGGTTCAGCGGTGGGTCTCGGGGAGTTGTACCCCGCCACTGGACAGGGCCCCGGGCCACCACTCCTCCGCCTCAGTGCAGGGAGCTGGCATGGTCGAGGGGCCAGAGCGCTGGGAGGGCAGAGTGTGCCCGCGCCATTCCCTGCGCCTCCAACACTCCGGAGCTGAGCTGCAGCGAAGGAGTGGCCTGTGGAGTAGCGGGAGAGATCAGGCAGTCGTCCCGTTGGCACACAAGCCCTGCCCCTCAGCGTAGTGCAGTGCAGGCATGCGTGGCTCGGCCTCTGGCTGTGTGGGGAGAGTGTGCTCGCGCCCCTCCCCTCCGCCTGTGATCGTCCGGAGCTCTGCTGATGCTGCAGCAGCACCAGCGATGGAGTCGGACGTGGAGCAGCGGAGAGGATCATGGGGTCATCTCGTCGGCACAGAAGCTCTCCCCCTCGGTGCAGGGCAGTGCAGGTGAGCATAGCTCGGCCTCCGGCCGTGTGGGGAGAGTGTGCCCGTGCCCTTCCCTCCGCCTCGACCCCTCTAGAGCTGAGCAGCAGCAGCGGAGGAGCAGAGGGGGTGATCGTGGCGTCGGCACACAAGCTCTTCCCCTCAAGTGCAGGGCAGTGCAGGTGAGCGTGGCTCGGCCTCTGGCCGTACGGGGAGAGTGTGCCCGTGCCCTTCCCTCCGCCTCGACCCCTCTAGAGCTGAGCAGCAGCAGCAGCAGCAGAGGAGGAGGAGCAGAGGAGGTGATCGTGGGGTCGGCACACAAGCTCTTCCCCTCAAGTGCAGGGCAGTGCAGGTGAGCGTGGCTCGGCCTCTGGCCGTACGGGGAGAGCGTGCCCGTGCCCTTCCCTCCGCCTCGACCCCTCTAGAGCTGAGCAGCAGTAGCAGCAGCAGCAGCAGCAGCAGAGGAGGTGATCGTGGGGTCGGCACACAAGCTCTTCCCCTCAAGTGCAGGGCAGTGCAGGTGAGCGTGGCTCGGCCTCTGGCCGTACGGGGAGAGTGTGCCCGTGCCCTTCCCTCCGCCTCGAGCCCTCTAGAGCTGAGCAGCAGCAGCAGCAGCAGCAGCAGCAGCGGAGGAGGAGCAGAGGAGGTGATCGTGGGGTCGGCACACAAGCTCTTCCCCTCAAGTGCAGGGCAGTGCAGGTGAGCGTGGCTCGGCCTCTGGCCGTACGGGGAGAGTGTGCCCGTGCCCTTCCCTCCGCCTCGACCCCTCTAGAGCTGAGCAGCAGCAGCAGCAGCAGCAGAGGAGGAGGAGCAGAGGAGGTGATCGTGGGGTCGGCACACAAGCTCTTCCCCTCAAGTGCAGGGCAGTGCAGGTGAGCGTGGCTCGGCCTCTGGCCGTACGGGGAGAGTGTGCCCGTGCCCTTCCCTCCGCCTCGAGCCCTCTAGAGCAGCAGCAGCAGAGGAGGTGATCGTGGGGTCGGCACACAAGCTCCTCCCCTCGGTGCAGGGCAGTGCAGGTGAGCGTGGCTCGGCCTCTGGCCGTACGGGGAGAGTGTGCCCGTGCCCTTCCCTCCGCCTCGACCCCTCTAGAGCTGAGCAGCAGCAGCAGAGGAGGCGTTCGTGGGGTCAGCACACGAGCCCTTTCCCCTCGGTGCAGGGCAGTGCAGGTGAGCGTGGCTCGGCCTCTGGCCGTACGGGGAGAGTGTGCCCGTGCCCTTCCCTCCGCCTCCAGCCCTCTAGAGCTGAGCAGCAGCAGCAGCAGAGGAGGTGAACGTGGGGTCGGCACACAAGCTCTTCCCCTCGGTGCAGGGCAGTGCAGGTGAGCGTGGCTCGGCCTCTGGCCGTACGGGGAGAGTGTGCCCGCGCCCTTCCCTTCGCCTCGAGCCCTCCAGAGCTGAGCAGCAGCAGCGGAGGAGCAGAGGAGGTGATCGTGGGGTCGGCACACAAGCTCTTCCCCTCAAGTGCAGGGCAGTGCAGGTGAGCGTGGCTCGGCCTCTGGCCGTACGGGGAGAGTGTGCCCGTGCCCTTCCCTCCGCCTCGAGCCCTCTAGAGCTGAGCAGCAGCAGCAGCAGCAGCAGCAGCAGCAAAGGAGGAGGACACGGGGTAGTGGAGGTGATCGTGGGGTCGGCCCACAAGCTCCTCCCCTCGGTGCAGGTGAGCGTGGCTCGGCCTCTGGCCGCGTGGGGAGAGTGTGCCCGCGCCCTTCCCTCCGCCTCCAACGCTCCAGAGCCGAGCACCGGCCAAGGAGTAGCAGTCCATGGAGCAACGAGAGGGAACGGGGGCGGTGGCACGCGAGCTCCTGGCCCACCCCGGTGCAGCGCAGGGCATGCATCGCTCGTCCTGTGGCCGTGGGCGGGGGAGTGTTCCCGTGCCGTCCGCACGCTGGGCCCGGCCCTCCTCCCGCTTACTGCAGGCAGGACACTGTCCTGGGGTAGTGGGGGGGCGGCGGGCGAGGCCGTGACCCCGACGGACGGTTCACCCCCTTCCTCCGCGCTCGGGCCCTTCCACAGGGGATCCAAGCTTGGGGGGGTCGAGGAGGCCGAACCGGGGGTCGGATTCCCGACTTGGGTGCGGCCCCTTCCCGTTGAAATGCCAGGCCCCGAGGAGTTTCTACCGCTCTCTCCCCCGAACGCGGGAAGGGGCCCAAAAATAAACTTTTTTCGGGGCTGTGCCCGGGATTTTACCGAGGAAGAGGGACCCCTTCCTACCCGGCAGTGTCGGCAGAGCAGGCCGGGCGTGCTGCAGTGGTTCAGCGGTGGGTCTCGGAGGCTGAGCCTCCGCCGCTGGACAGGGCCCCGGGCCGCCCCTCCCCCCGCCTCAGTGCAGGGAGCCGGTGTGGTCGAGGGGCCGGGAGAGCAGAGTGTGCCCGAGCCCTTCCCTCTCCGCCTCCGCCTCCGGCCCTCCCGAGCGGCGCTGAGCTGCAGCAAAGGAGTGGCCCATGGGGCAGTGAGAGTGGGATTGTGGGGCCATCTGGCTGGCACAAAAGCTCGTCCCGTCAGTGCAGGGCAGTGCAGGTGCGCAAAGCTGGGCCTCTGGCCGTACGGGGAGAGTGTTCCCGTGCCCTTCCCTCCGCCTCTGGCCCTCTAGAGCTGAGCAGCAGCAGCAGCAGCAGCAGCAGCAGAGGAGGTGATTGTTGGGTCGGCACACAAGCTCTTCCCCTCAAGGGCAGGGCAGTGCAGGTGAGCGTGGCTCGGCCTCTGGCCGTACGGGGAGAGTGTGCCCGTGCCCTTCCCTCCGCCTCGAGCCCTCTAGAGCTGAGCAGCAGCAGCAGCAGCAGCAGCAGCAGCAGCGAAGGAGGAGGACACGGGGCAGTGGAGGTGATCGTGGGGTCGGCACACAAGCTCCTCCCCTCGGTGCAGGTGAGCGTGGCTCGGCCTCTGGCCGTGTGGGGAGAGTGTGCCCGCGCCCTTCCCTCCGCCTCGAGCCCTCTAGAGCTGAGCAGCAGCAGCAGCAGCAAAGGAGGAGGACACGGGGTAGTGGAGGTGATCGTGGGGTCGGCCCACAAGCTCCTCCCCTCGGTGCAGGTGAGCGTGGCTCGGCCTCTGGCCGTGTGGGGAGAGTGTGCCCGCGCCCTTCCCTCCGCCTCCAACGCTCCAGAGCCGAGCACCGGCCAAGGAGTAGTAGTCCATGGAGCAACGAGAGGGAACGGGGGCGGTGGCACGCGAGCTCCTGGCCCACCCCGGTGCAGCGCAGGGCATGCATCGCTCGTCCTGTGGCCGTGGGCGGGGGAGTGTTCCCGTGCCGTCCGCACGCTGGGCCCGGCCCTCCTCCCGCTTACTGCAGGCAGGACACTGTCCTGGGGTAGTGGGGGCGGCGGGCGAGGCCGTGACCCCGACGGACGGTTCACCCCCTTCCTCCGCGCTCGGGCCCTTCCACAGGGGATCCAAGCTTGGGGGGGTCGAGGGAGGCCGAACCGGGGGTCGGATTCCCGACTTGGGTGCGGCCCCTTCCCGTTGAAATGCCAGGCCCCGAGGAGTTTCTACCGCTCTCTCCCCCGAACGCGGGAAGGGGGCCCAAAAATAAACTTTTTTCGGGGCTGTGCCCGGGATTTTACCGAGGAAGAGGGACCCCTTCCTACCCGGCAGTGTCGGCAGAGCAGGCCGGGCGTGCTGCAGTGGTTCAGCGGTGGGTCTCGGAGGCTGAGCCTCCGCCGCTGGACAGGGCCCCGGGCCGCCCCTCCCCCGCCTCAGTGCAGGGAGCCGGTGTGGTCGAGGGGCCGGGAGAGCAGAGTGTGCCCGAGCCCTTCCCTCTCCGCCTCCGCCTCCGGCCCTCCCGAGCGGCGCTGAGCTGCAGCAAAGGAGTGGCCCATGGGGCAGTGAGAGTGGGATTGTGGGGCCATCTGGCTGGCACAAAAGCTCGTCCCGTCAGTGCAGGGCAGTGCAGGTGCGCAAAGCTGGGCCTCTGGCCGTACGGGGAGAGTGTTCCCGTGCCCTTCCCTCCGCCTCTGGCCCTCTAGAGCTGAGCAGCAGCAGCAGCAGCAGAGGAGGTGATTGTTGGGTCGGCACACAAGCTCTTCCCCTCAAGGGCAGGGCAGTGCAGGTGAGCGTGGCTCGGCCTCTGGCCGTACGGGGAGAGTGTGCCCGTGCCCTTCCCTCCGCCTCGAGCCCTCTAGAGCTGAGCAGCAGCAGCAGCAGCAGCAGCAGCAGCAGCGAAGGAGGAGGACACGGGGCAGTGGAGGTGATCGTGGGGTCGGCACACAAGCTCCTCCCCTCGGTGCAGGTGAGCGTGGCTCGGCCTCTGGCCGTGTGGGGAGAGTGTGCCCGCGCCCTTCCCTCCGCCTCGAGCCCTCTAGAGCTGAGCAGCAGCAGCAGCAGCAAAGGAGGAGGACACGGGGTAGTGGAGGTGATCGTGGGGTCGGCCCACAAGCTCCTCCCCTCGGTGCAGGTGAGCGTGGCTCGGCCTCTGGCCGTGTGGGGAGAGTGTGCCCGCGCCCTTCCCTCCGCCTCCAACGCTCCAGAGCCGAGCACCGGCCAAGGAGTAGTAGTCCATGGAGCAACGAGAGGGAACGGGGGCGGTGGCACGCGAGCTCCTGGCCCACCCCGGTGCAGCGCAGGCATGCATGGCTCGTCCTGTGGCCGTGGGCGGGGGAGTGTTCCCGTGCCGTCCGCACGCTGGGCCCGGCCCTCCTCCCGCTCAGTGCAGGCAGGACACTGTCCTGGGGTAGTGGGGGCGGCGGGCGAGGCCGTGACCCCGACGGACGGTTCACCCCCTTCCTCCGCGCTCGGGCCCTTCCACAGGGGATCCAAGCTTGGGGGGGTCGAGGGAGGCCAAACCGGGGGTCGGATTCCCGACTTGGGTGCGGCCTCTTCCCGTTGAAATGCCAGGCCCCGAGGAGTTTCTACCGCTCTCCCCCGAACGCGGGAAGGGGGCCCAAAAATAAACTTTTTTCGGGGCTGTGCCCGGGATTTTACCGAGGAAGAGGGACCCCTTCCTACCCGGCAGTGTCGGCAGAGCAGGCCGGGCGTGCTGCAGTGGTTCAGCGGTGGGTCTCGGAGGCTGAGCCTCCGCCGCTGGACAGGGCCCCAGGCCGCCCCTCCCCCGCCTCAGTGCAGGGAGCCGGTGTGGTCGAGGGGCCGGGAGAGCAGAGTGTGCCCGAGCCCTTCCCTCTCCGCCTCCGCCTCCGGCCCTCCCGAGCGGCGCTGAGCTGCAGCAAAGGAGTGGCCCATGGGGCAGTGAGAGTGGGATTGTGGGGCCATCTGGCTGGCACAAAAGCTCTTCCCGTCAGTGCAGGGCAGTGCAGGTGCGCAAAGCTGGGCCTCTGGCCGTACGGGGAGAGTGTTCCCGTGCCCTTCCCTCCGCCTCTGGCCCTCTAGAGCTGAGCAGCAGCAGCAGCAGCAGCAGCAGCAGAGGAGGTGATTGTTGGGTCGGCACACAAACTCTTCCCCTCGGTGCAGGGCAGTGAAGGTGAGCGTGGCTCGGCCTCTGGCCGTACGGGGAGAGTGTGCCCGTGCCCTTCCCTCCGCCTCGAGCCCTCTAGAGCTGAGCAGCAGCAGCAGCAGCAGCAGCGAAGGAGGAGGACACGGGGCAGTGGAGGTGATCGTGGGGTCGGCCCACAAGCTCCTCCCCTCGGTGCAGGTGAGCGTGGCTCGGCCTCTGGCCGTGTGGGGAGAGTGTGCCCGCGCCCTTCCCTCCGCCTCCAACGCTCCAGAGCCGAGCACCGGCCAAGGAGTAGCAGTCCATGGAGCAACGAGAGGGAACGGGGGCGGTGGCACGCGAGCTCCTGGCCCACCCCGGTGCAGCGCAGGCATGCATGGCTCGTCCTGTGGCCGTGGGCGGGGAGTGTTCCCGTGCCGTCCGCACGCTGGGCCCGGCCCTCCTCCCGCTCAGTGCAGGCAGGACACTGTTCTGGGGGAGTGGGGGCGGCGGGCGAGGCCGTGACCCCGACGGACGGTTCACCCCCTTCCTCCGCGCTCGGCCCCTTCCACAGGGGATCCAAGCTTGGGGGGGTCGAGGGAGGCCAAACCGGGGGTCGGATTCCCGACTTGGGTGCGGCCTCTTCCCGTTGAAATGCCAGGCCCCGAGGAGTTTCTACCGCTCTCTCCCCCGAACGGGGGAAGGGGGCCCAAAAATAAACTTTTTTCGGGGCTGTGCCCGGGATTATACCAAGGAAGAGGGACCCCTTCCTACCCGGCAGTGTCGGCAGAGCAGGCCGGGCGTGCTGCAGTGGTTCAGCGGTGGGTCTCGGAGGCTGAGCCTCCGCCGCTGGACAGGGCCCCGGGCCGCCCCTCCCCCGCCTCAGTGCAGGGAGCCGGTGTGGTCGAGGGGCCGGGAGAGCAGAGTGTGCCCGAGCCCTTCCCTCTCCGCCTCCGCCTCCGGCCCTCCCGAGCGGCGCTGAGCTGCAGCAAAGGAGTGGCCCATGGGGCAGTGAGAGTGGGATTGTGGGGCCATCTGGCTGGCACAAAAGCTCTTCCCGTCAGTGCAGGGCAGTGCAGGTGTGCAAAGCTGGGCCTTTGGCCGTGTGGGGAGAGAGTGCCTGTGCCCTTCCCTCCGCCTCCAACCCTCCGGAGCCGAGCAGAAGCGAAGGAGTGGGCCACTGGAGCAGCGAGAGAGGGATCGTTGGGTGGCACATCAGCTCTGCCCCTCGGTGCATTGTAAGTCCTATGAGCAGGGCGCATCGGCCGGCCCTCGCCTGCGTGGGGACGGACTGAGGTCGGAGGAGAAGGCCCGGGTGGTGTTCGGGCGTCCGTCCATTGCCGTTGCCGGAGGAGGGGCCTCCCCGTACGCTGCGTGCTGTGCGTGGGTCGGGTTCCTTGGCTGGTCTCGGCACGATTCTGGCATGCCGCCCATTTCCCGGGGGCACAAAGCGGCTGGGAGCTGTCTGACGAGGGCTCCGGCCGCCTGTGCTGCCGCCAGGGAAGCTCGGGGCTGGCGCAACCTACTTTCGCTGGTCAAGTGCACATGCCAGTGGGTCGATGGGGTCCCGGGAAGCCGGAGGTCCGACGGGTCACACCGAACGACTGACCGGCTTGCCGCCACCGGCTGCCTAGGGTGTGCAGACCCGAGGGACTCTCTCTACGGGGAAACCCACGAATAGGGAGAATGCCCGGGAGCCGGAGGGGTCAGAGGGCAGAGTGTGGCTGTGCCTTTCCCTCCGCCTCCTAGACCCACCCTCCGGAGCCGAGCACCGGCAAAGGGGGGTCTGGGCTTACCAAGACGGATCGTGGGGTCGGTCCGCAGCAGGGGCTCCTCTGGCTCTCGGTGCAGTGTGAGTATCGAGTGCCGGAAGGGCTCACCATACCCGCGTGGCTCTCCTCCGTTTTCAGAGGCGGGTGGTGGCCAACGGGGAGAGAAGACAGAAGGGGTGGGGCGGGCGGCTCTCAGAACCAAGGGCTTGCCTAACCTAACCCCAAGACAGGGAGCGACCTGGGTAGCGGGGTCGGCTCTCCGAGTGCAACCTAACCTTGAGGAAGAGAGAGTGAGCGGCCCTTCAGTGGGTGGCTGGCTCTGTGTTGGCCAGTTCTTCTGGCGGGCGGACGATAGTCGAAGGAGAGGGCCCGGGTGGTGTTCGGGCGTCCGTCCATTGCCGTTACCGGAATAGGAGGAGGGGCCTCCCCGCACCCTGTGCGGGGGGGAAACTTCTCCGGCTGGTTTCGGCATGGCTCTGGCACGCCGCCTGACTCCCGGGGGCACAACGCGGCCGGGTGCTTTCAGTCGAGGGCCCCGGCTGCCTGTGCTACTGTCAGGGGGAGAGGCCGGCGCTTAAGAAAAGAGAAAACCAGGTCCACGAAGCACATGCCAGTGGGTCGACGAGGTCCCGGGAAGCCGGAGGTCCGACGGTCACACCGAACGACTAACCGGCTTGCCGTCGTCGACTGCCTAGGGTGTGCAGACCTGAGGGACTCTCTCTACGGGGAAACCCACGAATAGAGAGAATGCCCAGCTACAGGTGAGAGGGCAGGCAGCGGGAGAAGAAGAAGGTCCACTTCTGCTGCTGAATGTGCCCTTGTCATGGGAGTCTGTGGTGGTGGTGGCTGAGGAGAAGCCATCCTCATCATCAGCTCCTGCCTGATATCGAATGCCATTGCGGGAGGGCTCACTTGACTCCTGTGTGAGGTCTTGGCCCCCCATGGCTGTTGTGTCTTACAGTGAATTGGACCAGTGAGTGAGTGAGCGAGCAGAGAGGGCCGCCACTACTACTCTAATTAGGCGCAGGCTGTGAGGGGAGAGTATTGTGTGCTGGGGTGGTGTTGCATGCTGGTTGTACTGCAGGTGATGACGACGAAATGTTTGTCACAAGTGCTGCATCAACAACGACAACGGCAGAAGCAACTGGTACCACAGACACAGACACCCCCAACCAGCCTAGGCGCAAATCCAAGCTATTACTCCGTATATAGCTACCTGGTTGATCCTGCCAGTAGTCATATGCTTGTCTCAAAGATTAAGCCATGCATGTGTAAGTACAAGCCTATGCAAGGTAAAACCGCGAATGGCTCATTAAAACAGCTATGTTTCATTGGATCTGTACCCAATTACTTGGATAACTGTGGTAATTCTAGAGCTAATACATGCACACAGAGTCCCTGACCGAGAGGGAAGGGCGCTTTTATTAGTTTAAAACCGGTCGGCGGATCTCGGTCCGTAACCTGCCTGTGGTGAATCTGGATAACTTTGAGCTGAGCGCACAGTCTCCGCACTGGCGCCGCATCTTTCAAGTGTCTGCCTTATCAGCTTTCGATTGTAGGTTATGCGCCTACAATGGCTATAACGGGTAACGGGGAATCAGGGTTCGATTCCGGAGAGGGAGCCTGAGAAACGGCTACCACATCCAAGGAAGGCAGCAGGCACGCAAATTACCCACTCCCGGCCTGGGGAGGTAGTGACGAAAAATAACGATGTGAGACTCATCCGAGGCCTCACAATCGGAATGAGTACACTTTAAATCCTTTAACGAGGATCTATTGGAGGGCAAGTCTGGTGCCAGCAGCCGCGGTAATTCCAGCTCCAATAGCGTATATTAAAGTTGTTGCGGTTAAAAAGCTCGTAGTTGGACTACAGTTCCGGACTGACGGTACACCTCCCGGTGTCTACTGTCACGCTCCGAACAGCCTGGTATTTAACAGTCCAGGCCCCGCTGGCTCGCCCGGGGTGCTCTTCATCGAGTGTCCCGAGTGGCTGGCAAGTTTACTTTGAAAAAATTAGAGTGCTCAGAGCAGGCTACATGAATGGCCTAAATGTCTATGCATGGAATAATGGAATAGGACCTCGGTTCTATTTTGTCGGTTTTCCTCGGAACCCGAGGTAATGACTAATAGAAACAGGCGGGGGCATTCGTATTGCGACGCTAGAGGTGAAATTCTTGGACCGTCGCAGGACGAACTACTGCGAAAGCATTTGCCAAGGATGTTTTCATTAATCAAGAACGAAAGTTAGAGGTTCGAAGGCGATCAGATACCGCCCTAGTTCTAACCATAAACGATGCTGACCAGCGATCCGTTGGCGTTATTCCCATGACCCAGCGGGCAGCTTCCGGGAAACCAAAGTCTTTGAGTTCCGGGGAAGTATGGTTGCAAAGCTGAAACTTAAAGGAATTGACGGAAGGGCACCACCAGGAGTGGAGCCTGCGGCTTAATTTGACTCAACACGGGAAATCTCACCAGGCCCGGACACCGGAAGGATTGACAGATTGAGAGCTCTTTCTCGATTCGGTGGGTGGTGGTGCATGGCCGTTCTTAGTTGGTGGAGCGATTTGTCTGGTTAATTCCGATAACGAACGAGACTCTGGCCTATTAACTAGTCGACGGATCTCCATTAATTGGTGTCCAGTTCGCAACTTCTTCTTAGAGGGATAAGTGGCAATTCTAGCTGCACGAGATTGAGCAATAACAGGTCTGTGATGCCCTTAGATGTTCTGGGCCGCACGCGCTACACTGAAGGGATCAGCGTGTTTTCCCCCTCCGAGAGGAGCGGGTAACCCGTTCAAACCCCTTCATGATAGGGATTGGGGCTTGCAATTGTTTCCCATGAACGAGGAATTCCCAGTAAGCGCAAGTCATCAGCTTGCGTTGATTACGTCCCTGCCCTTTGTACACACCGCCCGTCGCTACTACCGATTGAATGATTTAGTGAGGACTTTGGACTGGCGCCCTTGGATGCCTTGCTTCCCTTCACTGGGAGTGGGTGCCTCGGGCTGACGGAAAGATGTCCAAACTTGATCATTTAGAGGAAGTAAAAGTCGTAACAAGGTTTCCGTAGGTGAACCTGCGGAAGGATCATTACCAGTTGGATGGATGGAAGGAAGGACTCCTCCTCCCACTCCTAATAACAACAACTATACTTCATTGAGGGTTGCCTTGGGAGGAGATGATGGTGGTTCATTCACATCAGACTCGGCAAGCACACCCCCGTGATGGCAGAAGAGGGAAAAAAAGAGAGAGAGAGAGAGAGAGAGAGAGAGAGATACAGAGAGAGGATGTGTGGAGAGATGTAGGAGGTCGAAGGACAGAAGACACAGTGCCAAAGTAACTGGCTCCTGGTCGTCCGCCTCCTCCTCCTCCTCCTCCTCCTCCTCCTCCTCCTCCTCTCCTCGTTCTTGCCATCAGTTCCCCCCCCCTACTGTGCGTTCCCGGCACCCAACAGCATACCCTACTCCCTAAATAGAGCAAAGGGAGAAGGAAGACCAACAGCCCTTCTCGAGCACCCAGCGCACACATGCATATACACACGTATCTGTATTATCCTCCTGCTGCTGCTGCTCTCCTTGTCCTCCTCCTGAGGATTCCCATCCCCCTGCTGCTGCTGCTGCTGCTGCTGCTGCTGCTGGTGCAGAGGTAAGATGGGATGAGAGGGGGAGGGAGAGAGAGAGGATGGGTGTCAATAAAGCACCGTGCTAAGGGGAAGGAGAAGGAAGAGCAAGCCCATCTCGAACGTCAGCTAATGATGATGTGGGCTGCTGTACTTGTTACTATGGAGGCAGAGGCCCACCTCCTATGACACTAGTATCATGTGCCACCCTCTGCCGGCGCGCGCTCTCTCTCTACGTCTCCCACCGTTGGTTGGGCGAGTAGCCAGCAGAGGCAGCCAGAGCCGGAGAAAGGTGGCGTCGGTTGATACGTCTGGTGGTGTCGGTCCCTATTCCTAGTGACGAGAGAGGAAAAGCCTGGTCGGGTGCATCCCGCAGGCAGCACGAAACCTCTTCTACCAAGGTCAGCCGTGAGTGACACCTCACTGGCTCTGTCTGGAAACCTAAGAATTGTGCGACATGGACCTGGCAAGTCCGAGATCGCTTCTTCTCCCAAACTGTGACACAACTCTTAACGGGGGATCACTTGGCTCGTGGGTCGATGAAGACCGCAGCGAACTGCGAGTCGGTATGTGATACGCATTTTCAGATACATCGACAAGTCGAACGCACATTGCGGTGGCTTGCCCCGTAGGGTAGCCGCCACTCCTGGACGAGGGTCATACAAGGCCTCTAACAACACGCTGGTGAGAACCGGCAATGGGCTAACTAGCCGCGAGAGGGGCGACTTGGGGCTACGTCAACAATTGACTGTCTTTCGGGCAGAGCCCCAAGGAGCCGACAAGACATTCCTCTCAGCCTTGGGGATTCGCAGTGCCGCCCCCACCGGGCTCTGCTGCGTTCCTTCAAAACCAACCCATTGATATAACCTGTCACTGGGGAGGGCGTCGTCGTCGTTGTCCTTGTGTGTCCGTGCAGGCATGCATGGTGACGGTCGGCCCCACCCTCCCCATCAAGCAAGGGACTGAACACTGGGAGATCTGTAAGGCGATTTAAAGAAGCTCTCAGGGGGCCGAACAGTGTTCTGGAGAGGCTGGGGTGTAGCACCGGGACTACCGTTTCATTTCCACACCGTCCACTCTTCTCCTACCCAGGGGTAGAGGAGACGCGGTGCTCGACATTGTGACTAAAACAAGTCGGTGCACCGCCGGAGGTGGAGTCAAGGTGGGACTTGGAAAGGAACCAAGGTGAGGCAGGCAGGCAGGAAGGAAGGCAGGCAGGTGGGACAGAGGATGCAGTTTGACCTGTCTTCTTCCCGCTCTCCTCCTCCTCCCCCTGCTCTTGCTCTCACCTCCTTTGTCCCAAGTGACGCACAGCCCGACATGGTTCATTTTTTCCTCTCTTCTGTGCCGTCGGAGTGCTCATCATGGGGTCTCCGACAGAAGGGACGAAGGGTGCTCTGCGGCCTACTACCACCACCAGTACTGAGGTCTGCTCTGTGGAGTCGAGGAGCAACATGTTACCTTGACGAGGGTGGTCCTGTGGTGGGTGGGTGGGTGGGTCCGTGGAGAGGGGATGCTGTAGTGAGTGGATCACTGTCCTGCTGACCCTGTGCTGCTGCTGCTGCTGCTCCTGCTGCTGCTGCTGCTGCTGTTGTCTTTGGCTGGCCCCAGGCCAGTCTGGTCGACAGTAATGGGACTGATTGGTCCCGATAGCTCAGTCAGATGGTCAGTCAGTGTGTCAGTCACCCCTTGTGTAACCGGGTGGGAACTCGGCTCCGAGGAGGAGCAAGAAGAGTTAGCCGGGTACACGTGCACACCCTTATCGTCGTCCGAGGAGCCCGTGGCTCTCGTTTGGCGGCACAGGAGCAAGAGACGAATGACCGGGCGTGCGCGCTCCACTGACCCCGAGAACGGTAGTGGAACGGGAAGTGGACAGGTAGAGGCAGGTGGAGAAGTTGGCCGCGAAGGTAGTCTGTTTTGGGTTATAGAATATACCCGGCCGACCTTTGCTGTGCTCTCTCCCTTCTGTGCTCGTCCCTTTGACTTGAGTGATGGGTGATAAGAAAGACAACCAAGGGCCTCCGGGACCCACTGCAATCCGCCCTCCCCCCCCCCTCCCTGCGCCTCCTCACCGCAAAAGCAGCTGCCGCCAGCGTGCCAATGACCACCGTAGTCGGCGGCAGGCAGGGGCGGCTGCTGCTGCTGCTGCTGCTGCAGCAGGCGGTGGGGAGAGCCTCGGGTCCGCTCGGGTCTGAATCGAACCGTGGCGGTCCCCGAGGAACGGCGTGCGTGGCGCGCCGCCGGGGGCTGGGGGTGGTGTACGGGAAGGCTAGAGGCAAGAGAAGTGGAAAGGGTGGTAACAACGCTGCAGCAGCCTGCTGCTGCTGCTGCTTATGCTGTTGTGCGTGTCAGACGGCTGCCTGATGCATCCCTCACTCCTTGCTTCTGTCGGTCCACAGAGAACCGACACCTACCAGTACTTGGCATTTGCAAGGGTCTGGTTGTCGCGTTGGCCAAGTCAGTGAGCAGACTGCCGGCTCCTCCCCTCTCGCCCCTCGTCGTGGGGGAGAGAAGAAGAAGAAGAAGAAGGAGGAGGAGGAGGAGAACTCGTTTCTCCTTGTCCCGCACTGCTCATTGGCGGTCACCAACAAGCCTTTTGAAGTGGCCCTCGTTGCCAACTGCAGCGCCCGGAGAGGAGGAGGAGGAGGAGGCTTCTTGTTCTCCTCCTTTCTCTAGAGGAACTGCAGGAGGAGGACTCAACGAGGGCCCGGCGGAGGCGCCAGATGTTCGCCGTTGTCGTGACGGCCTGGAGTAGCCCGCACGCAGAGGCCCGAGCTCCTTGAGGGTCCCGAGTAGTGTGGGTGAAACTTGAAGTCTGGCTGACGTGAGGAGTCGTGCGTGCCCGATGATGATGGGGATCGGGCAAGGCGCTTCCTCGATGATTGTTGTACGTACTGGGGGCGGGGGAAGCCCTGACAACACGAACGAGCTTGTGGAAGCTGGTTGCTGCCGGTACAAGTGGTGGTGGTGTCGGTAAGTGTCGGGTGAGAAAAGCAGTTAGTTGATTTGCTGCTGCTGGTGCCGGTGCTGCTGCTTTAGATGCCTTCTTCACGCAGGCGGCAGCAGCAGCATTGAGCCCCAAAAGAGAAGCAGCAGCAGCAGCTGCCCACCCTACCGAGAAGAAGTACTTTGGAACGAGCAGTGCCATAGTAGTACCGATGCCACCGGAGAGCCACAAAGCAACAGCAAAGTGTAGTTAGTGGAGGGTGTTACCTTGCCAGTACCAAACAATAATCACTCTTGGTCACGACCTCGTCCCAGGAGAGATCACCCGCCAAATTTAAGCATATTAATAAGCGGAGGAAAAGAAACCAACAGGGATTCCCTTAGTAAGGGCGACTGAACCGGGAAGAGCCCAGCGCATAACCTCGAACCCTCACTGAGGCGTCCTCGAGGGGTGTTGCGTTTCAGAGGGTCCAGCACGCCGACCATTCTCGCCTAAGTCTCGTTTGAAAGCGGCTCATTACCCAAGGAGGGTGATAGGCCCGTATGGCGACTCACCCGTGAGGGATACCTTGGTCGGCGGAAAGGGCTTTTCTGTAGAGTCAGGTTGCTTGAAACTGCAGCCTAAAGCAGGTGGTAAACTCCATCTAAGGCTAAATATGACCACGAGACCGATAGCGAACAAGTACCGTGAGGGAAAGTTGAAAAGAACTTTGAAGAGAGAGTTCAATAGTACGTGAAACCGTTAAGAGCCTAAACGGGTGGAACTCGTAGATCGAAATGAGGGGATTCAGCTCGATGGCGTCGGCTGGGCCGAGAGGTCCGCCTGGTAAGTGACGCCCGCGCGTTCGGCGTTCGCGCCGGCGCGGGCCCGCCTCCGGTTTCTCACGCCGGCGCCGGAGGGCGTATTTCTCCTCGAAGTAGATTGCCGCAGCCATTGCCGGGGACGTCGAAGGCCCGGGCGGATTGGTACCTCGCCGTGCCCCCTTCTGCCGCCCTTCCCCTCCTCGGGGAGGTAGCGGGGCTGGGCGGGCGGCGGGGGAAACCCCCGGTGACAAAATACCCTGACTGCCCTGCGATGGTTTAATGAGTGGCGAGGGGGCCGCTGGGTGAGGGTCGCGGGAGTGCCCGCGACCGTGCGGTCTCCCTCTGCGGTAATGGCTAAGTCGGTGGACCACCCGCCCCGTCTTGAAACACGGACCAAGGAGTTCAACATGTGTGCGAGTCATTGGGTGCACTAAACCCAGAGGCGAAATGAAAGTGAGACACTGCGGGGGGCCTCGCCCCTCCCCTCTCCTCCTCCGACTCTTCCCCCCCTGTCCTGTTCTTCTTCTCCCGAAGGAGGCTGCGGCGGGGCCCAGGGCAGGTCGGCTGGCTGGCGGGGAGGCGGCCGGGGTCTCCTGGGGCTGATCCCTCGGCCACGCAGCACGCCCGGCTCCCTTGGAAGGGGCGACGAGGGGGTGAGTCCCTTTCCCTCCTCTCCTCCGACCTCGGTTTTGGCGTCCGGCGGCGTGCGGTGGCCCTCGCCCGAGTGCTCCGGGGCGCACGCGGCGGCGGTCGTCGTCGTCCTCCTCTCTGAGGGGCGCGCGGCCGCCGCGCCCAACGCGTGGACACGCTCTCCGGTGTCGGGGGGGCGCAAGCCCGGGACTTGCCGTATCGGCCCTCCGCGGAGGGGCGGGCTCGGGGGGGCGGATACCCGCCTCCCTCCCGTTTTCCACCTGCGGCAGGTGCCGGCAAGTACCTTGAGCAGATATGTTGAGACCCGAAAGATGGTGAACTATGCCTGGCCAGGATGAAGCCAGAGGAAACTCTGGTGGAGGTCCGGAGCGATTCTGACGTGCAAATCGATCGTCAGAGCTGGGTATAGGGGCGAAAGACTAATCGAACCATCTAGTAGCTGGTTCCCTCCGAAGTTTCCCTCAGGATAGCTGGCACTCGTACATGAGTTTCATCCGGTAAAGCGAATGATTAGAGGTCTTGGGGACGAAACGTCCTCAACCTATTCTCAAACTTTAAATGGGTGAGTGTCTGGGCTTTCTTGAAAGACGGGGCGCGGCGGCCTTCCAAAAGCCGCTGGCGCCGCCGTCCACGACTGAAGCTCCAGAGCCAAATCACTGAGTGCCTAGTGGGCCAATTTTGGTAAGCAGAACTGGCGCTGTGGGATGAACCAAATGTCGAGTTAAGGGGCCTAAATGAATGCTCATAGAACCCAAGAAAGGTGTTGGTTGCTATAGACAGCAGGACGGTGGCCATGGAAGTTGGAATCCGCTAAGGAGTGTGTAACAACTCACCTGCCGAAGCAACTAGCCCTTAAAATGGTATGGCGCTCAAGCATTCTCCCGATACTCGACCGCCGGTGGCACAACAGGCTTCGCCACGCAAGTCTTTAAGCCCCGGTGAGTAGGAGGGCGCGGTGGTGAGCGTTGAAGGTTTCGGCGTGAGCCGGACTGGAGCCGCCACTGGTGCAGATCTTGGTGGTAGTAGCAACTAATCGAGAGAGACTCCCTTGTAGGCCGATGTGGAGAAGGGTTCCATGTGAACATCAATTGGACATGGATCAGTCGCTCCTGAGCCCAAGGCTAACGCCTTGTACCACGTCGAGCGGTAACGGCTTCAGACGACCAGCCAGTTCCAAGCAGCGCAGCTGGCGATCTCCCCCCCCTCCATAGGCGCATTCATTCCCGTCTTTCCAATTGATGACTGACGGTGACGAACGCCACAAGCAGCTGGAGAAACAGCCGAGAAGGGCCAAAAGCAGCAGCAGCAGCTTGAAGAAGCAGCACCAGAGGCGAAGAAGCACAGAGGGCGCAGGGTGTGCGTGGCCGCTTAATGAGGCTGGTGGGCTGCGGTTGTAGTGACCGCAGTGGCAGCAGCGGTGGCATAGCTATCCTTGTTGTTCTCGGTGTGGTTGCCGGTGGTGCAGCGGCTGTGGCCGTGGCTGCCGCTGTCGGCGTCATCGTATTACGTCGCGTGCGTTGCGTGCGAGCACGCGACGGCGCGACGCGACGGAGGCGCAGGGGGTGGTCTGCCGCCCGGGCAGAAACACAGAGGGGGGGCCGAGTACGGCTCCTCCTCCACCGGGGCGTTGGCACCCGGCACGATCGATAGAGGCGTAGCAGCACCCATCGTCCTCCTCTGCTAATGACGACCATGGTCAGGAGGAGAGGCACTTGCCCTCGCCTTCGGGCGCAAGCACTCGGTGGCTGTGCGGCGCCCGGCGGGTGAGGGGACTAGTAGTTGGAGCGGCATTGCATCAGTGGCAGCCTCACCACCAGCATCATCAGCAGGTTCGGGGTCGGTTTCGGTGGGGGCGCAGTCACAGCGCCGTCCGCTGGCCCTCTCTCCACCTGTCTGACTGCTGTAACCGGTGTACAGGGCTGCCCGTGGCATCTGTTTCTCCATGGAGCGATGCCCGTGCAGGAACCCCGCTGCTCCGCGAATCCCACCGCAAGGTGTGCCTGGTGCTGCCGGTCTCGTGCCACTTAATGAAAAGAAACCTGCCCACTACTACTGCTGCTGCTGCTGCTGCTAGCTGCAGCGGCGGCGGTGGTGGTGGTGGTGGCAGGGGTGCCTGCATCCCTTCCCTGTGGCACATACGCAACGGTGTGTCACCTGCTCTGCTCCTCTCCGCGCGCTCCCCGCCGTTGTCGGCGGTGGCGGCGGCGGCGGCGATGGTGGCAGTAGTAGCAGCGGGGAAGGGAGACTGGTTGCTCACTACTGGACGAATTCCTCCCAGGCGCCCGTGGCCGTGGCCTTCCCTGCCCCCTTGCTAAGCTCTGAAGGCAGTAGGGGCTTGTTCAAAGGAAGGGGGGACGGAAGAGCGGCGGTTTGGCCCGTATCTATCTGTCTGTCTGTCAGGCTGAGTTCAGGCCCGATACACGTGGCGGGAGGCGTGCGTGTTCTGGGGCGCGCACGAAAGTCTGTTTGAAACCCGGGTCCCATATTGTCCCGCGGCGGGTGCCCATCTCTTCGGGGTCACTGAGCATACGTCACGGGACAGCCGCGGCCCGCAGTTACCCGTTGGGAGTTCGTTGGCGAAAGGGGATACGGTTAAGATTCCGTAACTTAGACCTGGAAGATCCACACCGCACGTCGGTGTGGAAAAGCAGGGACCTGGCAACGGGAAAAAGCCTGCGGATACCGGCGGAGGTCCGGGAAAGAGTTTTCTTTTCTGTTTTAGGCGCCGTGGCCCTGGAAGCCACTCGCAGTGAGAAAGGGCAATGGTAACACGGCTGCCGTAGAGCGCCGCAGGTGGGTGGCGTCCCGTGCTCCTCCGCCGGGCCTTGAAAACGCATGTGCTGAGTAACCTGCTGGGTGAACCAGTCCCCCAGGGCTGGGACGGACCCATTTTCGGGCTAATGCGTACCCATATCCGCATCTGGTCTCCAAGGTATGTAGCCTCTGGTCGATAGATTAATGTAGGTAAGGGAAGTCGGCAAATTAGATCCGTAACTTCGGGATAAGGATTGGCTCTGAGGGTCGGGTCAGTCGGGCCTGTGCTGGAAGCGGAG
>NW_027642879.1:152500-175000 GCF_032717465.1 Coenobita brevimanus
TTTCCCCCCTCCCCCTCTTTGAACCTGCCACGAAGCCCTTGTGGGGCTGCTGCTGCTGCTGGCAGTGGCTGCACAGGAAGCTTGAGGGGACAGAGAGAGAGAGAGTGGGAGAGCAAGTGGGCATGGGGCGGCTGGATGTGAAGGCGGGGATGCATGCATGCCCGCTCGCCTGGCTGCGTATGTACAGAGCAGAGCTCTTCCCTCCGACCTCAAGCCCAAGGGGGCGCGAGTGTGCATATCTTCCTCCCCAGGAGGGTGCAGCTTAGCTGCAGGGAGGAGATGGGGGGCGAAGGGCATCATCATCAGGCTCTCTGAGGCAGTGCCTTGGACTTGCCCCCTCTCCGAACACAGGGCGTGTGGTGTCTGCACAGCCCCCAGACCCGGCGCCAAGGGCTGACGGGCGCGCGCGAGCCAAGTGAGGGCAAAAGGACTGGGAGAAGGGGGGTGTTCGGCCCGACCAAAAAAGAATTTGCCAATCGACTTAGCCTCCGCAAGGGGATGGCCACATAGAGGCCCGAGGGGAAGCGGGCTGCCCTAGGGCAGGTGGTGGTGCTGAGAGGCTCCAAGGGGATGGCCACATAGAGGCCTGAGGGGAAGCGGGCTGCCCTAGGGCAGGTGGTGGTGGTGCTGAGGCGCTCCAAGGTGGGAGGGGGGCAGGGAGGGGTTAGCGCTCAGCCCTCCTCGCTCGGCCCCTTCCCCGTCGGATCGGCGCTCAGAGGGGCCGAGGTGGGAGGGAGAGGCATCGAGGGCGTTCAGCGCTCAGCCCTCCTCGCTCGGCCCCTTCCTCGTCGGATCGGCGCTCAGAGGGGCCGAGGTGGGAGGGAGAGGCATCGTCTGGTTCACACTCACTCCCTCCACACTCGGCCGTTTCCTCGTCGAATCGACGCTCAAGGCGGTCGAGAGTGGTGACTACAACGGTCTGGAGGTAGTGATCCAAGGTTTGAGCGCGCCTGGATGACGGTAGAACACGTCCTTCTAAGGGAAAATCGATATAAATCCTCGCGAGCCTGAATTAGGCCTGCCGAGAACCGTCGAGCCCCGCGGCTCACCCCTATATTTTACCATGGGGGACACCTTCCCCGACCGGTCCGAGGCGGTGCTGCGGTCCGGCCCTCCCCGAGCCCCGTGCATGTCGCAGGCGCCTGTAGGAGGGTGGCAGCACCCAGGCCGACCTCCCTCTCGGTCCTCCACACTCACACTCGGCCGGTTCCTCATCGAACCGACGCTGGGAGGCTCCAAGGTGGGAGGGGAGGCACGGAGGGGATAGCACTCAGCCCTCCTGGCTCGGCCCCTTCCTCGTCGAATCGGCGCTCCGAGGGGCCGAGGTGGGAGGAGAGGCA
This sequence comes from Coenobita brevimanus, assembly GCF_032717465.1. Lineage (NCBI taxonomy): Eukaryota > Metazoa > Arthropoda > Malacostraca > Decapoda > Coenobitidae > Coenobita > Coenobita brevimanus. The sequence goes on from NW_027642879.1 coordinate 153,841, forward strand.
TGGAGGTTTAACCTGTTCAGCGCTCAGCCCTCCTCGCTCGGCCCCTTCCTCGTCGGATCGGCGCTCAGAGGGGCCGAGGTGGGAGGAGAGGCATCGAGGGGTTTCAGCACTCAGCCCTCCTCGCTCGGCCCCTTCCTCGTCGGATCGGCGCTCAGAGGGGCCGAGGTGGGAGAGAGGCATCGAGGGCGTTCAGCGCTCAGCCCTCCTCGCTCGGCCCCTTCCTCGTCGAATCGGCGCTCCGAGGGGCCGAGGTGGGAGGAGAGGCATGGAGGTTTAACCTGTTCAGCGCTCAGCCCTCCTCGCTCGGCCCCTTCCTCGTCGGATCGGCGCTCAGAGGGGCCGAGGTGGGAGGAGAGGCATCGAGGGCGTTCAGCGCTCAGCCCTCCTCGCTCGGCCCCTTCCTCGTCGGATCGGCGCTCAGAGGGGCCGAGGTGGGAGGAGGCATCGAGGGCGTTCAGCGCTCAGCCCTCCTCGCTCGGCCCCTTCCTCGTCGGATCGGCGCTCAGAGGGGCCGAGGTGGGAGGAGAGGCATCGAGGGCGTTCAGCGCTCAGCCCTCCTCGCTCGGCCCCTTCCTCGTCGGATCGGCGCTCAGAGGGGGCGGGGGGGGGGGGGGGGCATCGAGGGCGTTCAGCGCTCAGCCCTCCTCGCTCGGCCCCTTCCTCGTCGGATCGGCGCTCAGAGGGCCGAGGTGGGAGGAGAGGCATCGAGGGCGTTCAGCGCTCAGCCCTCCTCGCTCGGCCCCTTCCCCGTCGGATCGGCGCTCAGAGGGGCCGAGGTGGGAGGAGAGGCATCGAGGGCGTTCAGCGCTCAGCCCTCCTCGCTCGGCCCCTTCCTCGTCGGGTCGGCGCTCAGAGGGGCGAGGTGGGAGGGAGAGGCATCGTCTGGTTCACACTCACTCCCTCCACACTCGGCCGTTTCCTCGTCGAATCGACGCTCAAGGCGGTCGAGAGTGGTGACTACAACGGTCTGGAGGTAGTGATCCAAGGTTTGAGCGCGCCTGGATGACGGTAGAACACGTCCTTCTAAGGGAAAATCGATATAAATCCTCGCGAGCCTGAATTAGGCCTGCCGAGAACCGTCGAGCCCCGCGGCTCACCCCTATATTTTACCATGGGGGACACCTTCCCCGACCGGTCGAGCGGTGCTGCGGTCCGGCCCTCCCCGAGCCCCGTGCATGTCGCAGGCGCCTGTAGGAGGGTGGCAGCACCCAGGCCGACCTCTCTCTCGATCCTCCGGCCGGTTCCTCATCGAATCGACGCTGGGAGGCTCCAAGGTGGGAGGGGAGGCATCGAGGTCGTTCAGCACTCAGCCCTCCTCGCTCGGCCCCTTCCTCGTCGGATCGACGCTCCGAGGGGCCGAGGTGGGAGGAGAGGCATGGAGGTCCTTCAGCACTCAGCCCTCCTCGCTCGGCCCCTTCCTCGTCGGATCGGCGCTCAGAGGGGCCGAGGTGGGAGGAGAGGCATCGAGGTCGTTCAGCCCTGAGCCCTCCTCGCTCGGCCCCTTCCTCGGCGGATCGGCGCTCAGAGGGGCCGAGGGGGGAGGAGAGGCATCGAGGTCGTTCAGCACTCAGCCCTCCTCGCTCGGACCCTTCCTCGTCGGATCGACGCTCCGAGGGTGCGAGGTGTGTGGAGAGGCATGGAGGTCGTTCAGCACTCAGCCCTCCTCGCTCGGCCCCTTCCTCGTCGGATCGGCGCTCAGAGGGGCCGAGGCGGGAGGAGAGGCATCGAGGGTGTTCGGCACTCAGCCCTCCTCGCTCGGCCCCTTCCTCGTCGGATCGACGCTAAGAGGGGCCGTGGCGGGAGGAGAGGCATCGAGGTTTAACCTGTTCGGCACTCAGCCCTCCTCGCTCGGCCCCTTCCTCGTCGGATCGGCGCTCAGAGGGGCCGAGGTGGGAGGAGAGGCATCGCGGTTGTTCAGCCCTGAGCCCTCCTCGCTCGGCCCCTTCCTCGTCGGATCGGCGCTCAGAGGGGCCGAGGTGGCAGGAGAGGCATGGAGGTTGTTCAGCCCTGAGCCCTCCTCGCTCGGCCCCTTCCTCGTCGGATCGGCGCTCAGAGGGGCCGAGGTGGGAGGAGAGGCATCGAGGGCGTTCAGCCCTGAGCCCTCCTCGCTCGGCCCCTTCCTCGTCGGATCGGCGCTCAGAGGGGCCGAGGTGGGAGGAGAGGCATCGTCTGGTTCACACTCATCCCCTCCACACTCGGCCGCTTCCTCGTCGAATCGACGCTGAAGAGGGTCGAGAGTGGTGACTACAACGGTCTGGAGGTAGTGATCCAAGGTTTTAGCGCGCCCCGATCAGGGTGGAACACGTCATTCTAAGGGGAAATCGATATAAATCCTCGCGAGGCTGAAGTAGGCCTGCCGAGAATTTTCGAGCCCCGCCGCTCACCCCTATATTTTACCAAGGGGAAGGGACCCCTTCCCCGACCGGTCCGAGGCGGTGCTGCGGTCCGGCCCTCCCGAGCCCCGTGCATGTCGCAGGCGCCTGTAGGAGGGTGGCAGCACCCAGGCCGACCCCTCTCTCCATCCTCGACACTCACACTCGGCCGGTTCCTCATCGAACCGACGCTGAGAGGCTCCAAGGTGGGAGGGGAGCCATGGAGGGGACAGCACTCAGCCCTCCTGGCTCGGCCCCTTCCCCGTCGAATCGACGCTCCGAGGGGCCGAGGTGGGAGGAGAGGCATGGAGGTCTTTCAGCACTCAGCCCTCCTCGCTCGGCCCCTTCCTCGTCGGATCGGCGCTCATAGGGGCCGAGGTGGGAGGAGAGGCATCGAGGTCGTTCAGCACTCAGCCCTCCTCGCTCGGCCCCTTCCTCGTCGGATCGGCGCTCAGAGGGGCCGAGGTGGGAGGAGAGGCATCGAGGGCGTTCAGCGCTCAGCCCTCCTCGCTCGGCCCCTTCCTCGTCGGATCGGCGCTCAGAGGGGCCGAGGTGGGAGGAGAGGCATCGAGGTCGTTCAGCACTCAGCCCTCCTCGCTCGGCCCCTTCCTCGTCGGATCGGCGCTCAGAGGGGCCGAGGTGGGAGGAGAGGCATGGAGGTCGTTCAGCACTCAGCCCTCCTCGCTCGGCCCCTTCCTCGTCGGACGGGCGCTCAGAGGGGCCGAGGTGGGAGGAGAGGCATGGAGGTCGTTCAGCACTCAGCCCTCCTCGCTCGGCCCCTTCCTCGTCGGATCGGGGCTCAGACGGGCCGAGGTGGGAGGAGAGGCGTCGAGGTCGCTCAGCACTCAGCCCTCCTCGCTCGGCCCCTTCCTCGTCGGATCGGCGCTCAGAGGGGCCGAGGTGGGAGGAGAGGCATCGAGGGCGTTCAGCGCTCAGCCCCCCTCGCTCGGCCCCTTCCTCGTCGGATCGGCGCTCAGAGGGGCCGAGGTGGGAGGGAGAGGCATCGTCTGGTTCACACTCACTCCCTCCGCACTCGGCCGTTTCCTCGTCGAATCGACGCTGAAGAGGGTCGAGAGTGGTGACTACAACGGTCTGGAGGTAGTGATCCAAGGTTTTAGCGCGCCTCGATCAGGGTGGAACACGTCATTCCAAGGGGAAACCGATAAAATCCTCGCGAGCCTGAATTAGGCCTGCCGAGAACCTTCGAGCCCCGCGGCTCACCCCTATATTTTACCAAGGGGAAGGGACCCCTTCCCCGACCGGTCCGAGGCGGTGCTGCGGTCCGGCCCTCCCCGAGCCCCGTGCATGTCGCAGGCGCCTGTAGGAGGGTGGCAGCACCCAGGCCGAACCCTCTCTCGACCCTCCACACTCACACTCGGCCGGTTCCTCATCGAATCGACGCTGAGAGGCTGCAAGGTGGGAGGGGAGGCATGGAGGGGATAGCACTCAGCCCTCCTCGCTCGGCCCCTTCCTCGTCGAATCGGCGCTCCGAGGGGCCGAGGTGGGAGGAGAGGCACCGAGGGTGTTCAGCACTCAGCCCTCCTCGCTCGGCCCCTTCCTCGTCGGACCGGCGCTCATAGGGGCCGAGGTGGGAGGAGAGGCATCGAGGTCGTTCAGCACTCAGCCCTCCTCGCTCGGCCCCTTCCTCGTCGGACCGGCGCTCAGAGGGGCGCCGAGGTGGGAGGAGAGGCATCGAGGGTGTTCAGCACTCAGCCCTCCTCGCTCGGCCCCTTCCTCGTCGGATCGGCGCTCAGAGGGGCCGAGGTGGGAGGAGAGGCACGGAGGGTGTTCAGCACTCAGCCCTCCTCGCTCGGCCCCTTCCTCGTCGGATCGGCGCTCAGAGGGGCCGAGGTGGGAGGAGAGGCATGGAGGTTTAACCTGTCCAGCACTCAGCCCGCCTCGCTCGGCCCCTTCCTCGTCGGATCGACGAGCTTGGGAGGGTCGAAGGCGGGAGAGGAGGCCGTGAGCCCGTTCACCCTCTCCCTCCGCGCTGGACCCCTTCCACAGGGGATCCCAGCTCGGGAGGGTCGGAGGCGGGAGAGGAGGCCGCGAGCCCGCCCACCCTGTCCCTCCGCGCTGGACCCCTTCCACAGGGGACCCCAGCCCGGCGGGGTGTCCGGAAATTGGGAGAGGAGGCCGTGAGTCTCCCTCTTCCTCACCGCTGAACCCCTTCCACAGGGGATCCCAGCTTGGGAGGGTCGAAGGCGGGAGGGGAGGCCGTGAGCCCGTTCACCCTCTCCCTCTGCGCTGGACCCCTTCCACAGGGGATCCCAGCTCGGGGGGGTCGAAAGCGGGAGGGCAGGCCGTGAGCCCGTCCACCACCCTCTCCCTCTCCCTCACTGCTGGACCCCTTCCACAGGGGATCCCGGCTTGGGAGGGTCGGAGGTGGCCAAACCGAGGGTCGATTTTTCGACTTGGGTGCGGCTACAACCCGGGAGGTCTCCTGAACCCCGGGAGTTAATGCTGCTCTTTCTCGCGAACGGCGATGGGGGCGGCAAAAATTCACTTTGGGGGCGGCTGTGCCCAGGATTTAATCAAGGAAGGGGGTCCCCAGGCAGACGGACCCCCTTCCAGGCCAGAGCAGCCCGAGCGCACTGTAGCGGTTCAGCGGTGGGTCTCGGGGAGTTGTACCCCCGCCACTGGACAGGGCCCCGGGCCACCACTCCTCCGCCTCAGTGCAGGGAGCTGGCATGGTCGAGGGGCCAGAGCGCTGGGAGGGCAGAGTGTGCCCGCGCCATTCCCTGCGCCTCCAACACTCCGGAGCTGAGCTGCAGCGAAGGAGTGGCCTGTGGAGTAGCGGGAGAGATCAGGCAGTCGTCCCGTTGGCACACAAGCCCTGCCCCTCAGCGTAGTGCAGTGCAGGCATGCGTGGCTCGGCCTCTGGCTGTGTGGGGAGAGTGTGCTCGCGCCCCTCCCCTCCGCCTGTGATCGTCCGGAGCTCTGCTGATGCTGCAGCAGCACCAGCGATGGAGTCGGACGTGGAGCAGCGGAGAGGATCATGGGGTCATCTCGTCGGCACAGAAGCTCTCCCCCTCGGTGCAGGGCAGTGCAGGTGAGCATAGCTCGGCCTCCGGCCGTGTGGGGAGAGTGTGCCCGTGCCCTTCCCTCCGCCTCGACCCCTCTAGAGCTGAGCAGCAGCAGCGGAGGAGCAGAGGGGGTGATCGTGGGGTCGGCACACAAGCTCTTCCCCTCAAGTGCAGGGCAGTGCAGGTGAGCGTGGCTCGGCCTCTGGCCGTACGGGGAGAGTGTGCCCGTGCCCTTCCCTCCGCCTCGACCCCTCTAGAGCTGAGCAGCAGCAGCAGCAGAGGAGGAGGAGCAGAGGAGGTGATCGTGGGGTCGGCACACAAGCTCTTCCCCTCAAGTGCAGGGCAGTGCAGGTGAGCGTGGCTCGGCCTCTGGCCGTACGGGGAGAGCGTGCCCGTGCCCTTCCCTCCGCCTCGACCCCTCTAGAGCTGAGCAGCAGTAGCAGCAGCAGCAGCAGCAGCAGCAGCAGAGGAGGTGATCGTGGGGTCGGCACACAAGCTCTTCCCCTCAAGTGCAGGGCAGTGCAGGTGAGCGTGGCTCGGCCTCTGGCCGTACGGGGAGAGTGTGCCCGTGCCCTTCCCTCCGCCTCGAGCCCTCTAGAGCTGAGCAGCAGCAGCAGCAGCAGCAGCGGAGGAGGAGCAGAGGAGGTGATCGTGGGGTCGGCACACAAGCTCTTCCCCTCAAGTGCAGGGCAGTGCAGGTGAGCGTGGCTCGGCCTCTGGCCGTACGGGGAGAGTGTGCCCGTGCCCTTCCCTCCGCCTCGACCCCTCTAGAGCTGAGCAGCAGCAGCAGCAGCAGCAGAGGAGGAGGAGCAGAGGAGGTGATCGTGGGGTCGGCACACAAGCTCTTCCCCTCAAGTGCAGGGCAGTGCAGGTGAGCGTGGCTCGGCCTCTGGCCGTACGGGGAGAGTGTGCCCGTGCCCTTCCCTCCGCCTCGAGCCCTCTAGAGCAGCAGCAGCAGAGGAGGTGATCGTGGGGTCGGCACACAAGCTCCTCCCCTCGGTGCAGGGCAGTGCAGGTGAGCGTGGCTCGGCCTCTGGCCGTACGGGGAGAGTGTGCCCGTGCCCTTCCCTCCGCCTCGACCCCTCTAGAGCTGAGCAGCAGCAGCAGAGGAGGCGTTCGTGGGGTCAGCACACGAGCCCTTTCCCCTCGGTGCAGGGCAGTGCAGGTGAGCGTGGCTCGGCCTCTGGCCGTACGGGAGAGTGTGCCCGTGCCCTTCCCTCCGCCTCCAGCCCTCTAGAGCTGAGCAGCAGCAGCAGCAGAGGAGGTGAACGTGGGGTCGGCACACAAGCTCTTCCCCTCGGTGCAGGGCAGTGCAGGTGAGCGTGGCTCGGCCTCTGGCCGTACGGGGAGAGTGTGCCCGCGCCCTTCCCTTCGCCTCGAGCCCTCCAGAGCTGAGCAGCAGCAGCGGAGGAGCAGAGGAGGTGATCGTGGGGTCGGCACACAAGCTCTTCCCCTCAAGTGCAGGGCAGTGCAGGTGAGCGTGGCTCGGCCTCTGGCCGTACGGGGAGAGTGTGCCCGTGCCCTTCCCTCCGCCTCGAGCCCTCTAGAGCTGAGCAGCAGCAGCAGCAGCAGCAGCAGCAGCAAAGGAGGAGGACACGGGGTAGTGGAGGTGATCGTGGGGTCGGCCCACAAGCTCCTCCCCTCGGTGCAGGTGAGCGTGGCTCGGCCTCTGGCCGCGTGGGGAGAGTGTGCCCGCGCCCTTCCCTCCGCCTCCAACGCTCCAGAGCCGAGCACCGGCCAAGGAGTAGCAGTCCATGGAGCAACGAGAGGGAACGGGGGCGGTGGCACGCGAGCTCCTGGCCCACCCCGGTGCAGCGCAGGGCATGCATGGCTCGTCCTGTGGCCGTGGGCGGGGGAGTGTTCCCGTGCCGTCCGCACGCTGGGCCCGGCCCTCCTCCCGCTTACTGCAGGCAGGACACTGTCCTGGGGTAGTGGGGGCGGCGGGCGAGGCCGTGACCCCGACGGACGGTTCACCCCCTTCCTCCGCGCTCGGGCCCTTCCACAGGGGATCCAAGCTTGGGGGTCGAGGGAGGCCGAACCGGGGGTCGGATTCCCGACTTGGGTGCGGCCCCTTCCCGTTGAAATGCCAGGCCCCGAGGAGTTTCTACCGCTCTCTCCCCCGAACGCGGGAAGGGGGCCCAAAAATAAACTTTTTTCGGGGCTGTGCCCGGGATTTTACCGAGGAAGAGGGACCCCTTCCTACCCGGCAGTGTCGGCAGAGCAGGCCGGGCGTGCTGCAGTGGTTCAGCGGTGGGTCTCGGAGGCTGAGCCTCCGCCGCTGGACAGGGCCCCGGGCCGCCCCTCCCCCGCCTCAGTGCAGGGAGCCGGTGTGGTCGAGGGGCCGGGAGAGCAGAGTGTGCCCGAGCCCTTCCCTCTCCGCCTCCGCCTCCGGCCCTCCCGAGCGGCGCTGAGCTGCAGCAAAGGAGTGGCCCATGGGGCAGTGAGAGTGGGATTGTGGGGCCATCTGGCTGGCACAAAAGCTCGTCCCGTCAGTGCAGGGCAGTGCAGGTGCGCAAAGCTGGGCCTCTGGCCGTACGGGGAGAGTGTTCCCGTGCCCTTCCCTCCGCCTCTGGCCCTCTAGAGCTGAGCAGCAGCAGCAGCAGCAGCAGAGGAGGTGATTGTTGGGTCGGCACACAAGCTCTTCCCCTCAAGGGCAGGGCAGTGCAGGTGAGCGTGGCTCGGCCTCTGGCCGTACGGGGAGAGTGTGCCCGTGCCCTTCCCTCCGCCTCGAGCCCTCTAGAGCTGAGCAGCAGCAGCAGCAGCAGCAGCAGCAGCGAAGGAGGAGGACACGGGGCAGTGGAGGTGATCGTGGGGTCGGCACACAAGCTCCTCCCCTCGGTGCAGGTGAGCGTGGCTCGGCCTCTGGCCGTGTGGGGAGAGTGTGCCCGCGCCCTTCCCTCCGCCTCGAGCCCTCTAGAGCTGAGCAGCAGCAGCAGCAAAGGAGGAGGACACGGGGTAGTGGAGGTGATCGTGGGGTCGGCCCACAAGCTCCTCCCCTCGGTGCAGGTGAGCGTGGCTCGGCCTCTGGCCGTGTGGGGAGAGTGTGCCCGCGCCCTTCCCTCCGCCTCCAACGCTCCAGAGCCGAGCACCGGCCAAGGAGTAGTAGTCCATGGAGCAACGAGAGGGAACGGGGGCGGTGGCACGCGAGCTCCTGGCCCACCCCGGTGCAGCGCAGGCATGCATGGCTCGTCCTGTGGCCGTGGGCGGGGGAGTGTTCCCGTGCCGTCCGCACACTGGGCCCGGCCCTCCTCCCGCTCAGTGCAGGCAGGACACTGTCCTGGGGTAGTGGGGGCGGCGGGCGAGGCCGTGACCCCGACGGACGGTTCACCCCCTTCCTCCGCGCTCGGGCCCTTCCACAGGGGATCCAAGCTTGGGGGGGTCGAGGGAGGCCAAACCGGGGGTCGGATTCCCGACTTGGGTGCGGCCTCTTCCCGTTGAAATGCCAGGCCCCGAGGAGTTTCTACCGCTCTCTCCCCCGAACGGGGGAAGGGGGCCCAAAAATAAACTTTTTTCGGGGCTGTGCCCGGGATTTTACCAAGGAAGAGGGACCCCTTCCTACCCGGCAGTGTCGGCAGAGCAGGCCGGGCGTGCTGCAGTGGTTCAGCGGTGGGTCTCGGAGGCTGAGCCTCCGCCGCTGGACAGGGCCCCAGGCCGCCCCTCCCCCGCCTCAGTGCAGGGAGCCGGTGTGGTCGAGGGGCCGGGAGAGCAGAGTGTGCCCGAGCCCTTCCCTCTCCGCCTCCGCCTCCGGCCCTCCCGAGCGGCGCTGAGCTGCAGCAAAGGAGTGGCCCATGGGGCAGTGAGAGTGGGATTGTGGGGCCATCTGGCTGGCACAAAAGCTCTTCCCGTCAGTGCAGGGCAGTGCAGGTGCGCAAAGCTGGGCCTCTGGCCGTACGGGGAGAGTGTTCCCGTGCCCTTCCCTCCGCCTCTGGCCCTCTAGAGCTGAGCAGCAGCAGCAGCAGCAGCAGCAGAGGAGGTGATTGTTGGGTCGGCACACAAGCTCTTCCCCTCAAGGGCAGGGCAGTGCAGGTGAGCGTGGCTCGGCCTCTGGCCGTACGGGGAGAGTGTGCCCGTGCCCTTCCCTCCGCCTCGAGCCCTCTAGAGCTGAGCAGCAGCAGCAGCAGCAGCAGCAGCAGCAGAGGAGGTGATTGTTGGGTCGGCACACAAACTCTTCCCCTCGGTGCAGGGCAGTGAAGGTGAGCGTGGCTCGGCCTCTGGCCGTACGGGGAGAGTGTGCCCGTGCCCTTCCCTCCGCCTCGAGCCCTCTAGAGCTGAGCAGCAGCAGCAGCAGCAGCAGCAGCAGCAGCGAAGGAGGAGGACACGGGGCAGTGGAGGTGATCGTGGGGTCGGCCCACAAGCTCCTCCCCTCGGTGCAGGTGAGCGTGGCTCGGCCTCTGGCCGTGTGGGGAGAGTGTGCCCGCGCCCTTCCCTCCGCCTCCAACGCTCCAGAGCCGAGCACCGGCCAAGGAGTAGCAGTCCATGGAGCAACGAGAGGGAACGGGGGCGGTGGCACGCGAGCTCCTGGCCCACCCCGGTGCAGCGCAGGCATGCATGGCTCGTCCTGTGGCCGTGGGCGGGGGAGTGTTCCCGTGCCGTCCGCACGCTGGGCCCGGCCCTCCTCCCGCTTAGTGCAGGCAGGACACTGTTCTGGGGGAGTGGGGGCGGCGGGCGAGGCCGTGACCCCCGACGGACGGTTCACCCCCTTCCTCCGCGCTCGGCCCCTTCCACAGGGGATCCAAGCTTGGGGGGGTCGAGGGAGGCCAAACCGGGGGTCGGATTCCCGACTTGGGTGCGGCCTCTTCCCGTTGAAATGCCAGGCCCCGAGGAGTTTCTACCGCTCTCTCCCCCGAACGGGGGAAGGGGGCCCAAAAATAAACTTTTTTCGGGGCTGTGCCCGGGATTATACCAAGGAAGAGGGACCCCTTCCTACCCGGCAGTGTCGGCAGAGCAGGCCGGGCGTGCTGCAGTGGTTCAGCGGTGGGTCTCGGAGGCTGAGCCTCCGCCGCTGGACAGGGCCCCGGGCCGCCCCTCCCCCGCCTCAGTGCAGGGAGCCGGTGTGGTCGAGGGGCCGGGAGAGCAGAGTGTGCCCGAGCCCTTCCCTCTCCGCCTCCGCCTCCGGCCCTCCCGAGCGGCGCTGAGCTGCAGCAAAGGAGTGGCCCATGGGGCAGTGAGAGTGGGATTGTGGGGCCATCTGGCTGGCACAAAAGCTCGTCCCGTCAGTGCAGGGCAGTGCAGGTGTGCAAAGCTGGGCCTTTGGCCGTGTGGGGAGAGAGTGCCTGTGCCCTTCCCTCCGCCTCCAACCCTCCGGAGCCGAGCAGAAGCGAAGGAGTGGGCCACTGGAGCAGCGAGAGAGGGATCGTTGGGTGGCACATCAGCTCTGCCCCTCGGTGCATTGTAAGTCCTATGAGCAGGGCGCATCGGCCGGCCCTCGCCTGCGTGGGGACGGACTGAGGTCGGAGGAGAAGGCCCGGGTGGTGTTCGGGCGTCCGTCCATTGCCGTTGCCGGAGGAGGGGCCTCCCCGTACGCTGCGTGCTGTGCGTGGGTCGGGTTCCTTGGCTGGTCTCGGCACGATTCTGGCATGCCGCCCATTTCCCGGGGGCACAAAGCGGCTGGGAGCTGTCTGACGAGGGCTCCGGCCGCCTGTGCTGCCGCCAGGGAAGCTCGGGGCTGGCGCAACCTACTTTCGCTGGTCAAGTGCACATGCCAGTGGGTCGATGGGGTCCCGGGAAGCCGGAGGTCCGACGGGTCACACCGAACGACTGACCGGCTTGCCGCCACCGGCTGCCTAGGGTGTGCAGACCCGAGGGACTCTCTCTACGGGGAAACCCACGAATAGGGAGAATGCCCGGGAGCCGGAGGGGTCAGAGGGCAGAGTGTGGCTGTGCCTTTCCCTCCGCCTCCTAGACCCACCCTCCGGAGCCGAGCACCGGCAAAGGGGGGGTGGGCTTACCAAGACGGATCGTGGGGTCGGTCCGCAGCAGGGGCTCCTCTGGCTCTCGGTGCAGTGTGAGTATCGAGTGCCGGAAGGGCTCACCATACCCGCGTGGCTCTCCTCCGTTTTCAGAGGCGGGTGGTGGCCAACGGGGAGAGAAGACAGAAGGGGTGGGGCGGGCGGCTCTCAGAACCAAGGGCTTGCCTAACCTAACCCCAAGACAGGGAGCGACCTGGGTAGCGGGGTCGGCTCTCCGAGTGCAACCTAACCTTGAGGAAGAGAGAGTGAGCGGCCCTTCAGTGGGTGGCTGGCTCTGTGTTGGCCAGTTCTTCTGGCGGGCGGACGATAGTCGAAGGAGAGGGCCCGGGTGGTGTTCGGGCGTCCGTCCATTGCCGTTACCGGAATAGGAGGAGGGGCCTCCCCGCACCCTGTGCGGGGGGGAAACTTCTCCGGCTGGTTTCGGCATGGCTCTGGCACGCCGCCTGACTCCCGGGGGCACAACGCGGCCGGGTGCTTTCAGTCGAGGGCCCCGGCTGCCTGTGCTACTGTCAGGGGGAGAGGCCGGCGCTTAAGAAAAGAGAAAACCAGGTCCACGAAGCACATGCCAGTGGGTCGACGAGGTCCCGGGAAGCCGGAGGTCCGACGGTCACACCGAACGACTAACCGGCTTGCCGTCGTCGACTGCCTAGGGTGTGCAGACCTGAGGGACTCTCTCTACGGGGAAACCCACGAATAGAGAGAATGCCCAGCTACAGGTGAGAGGGCAGGCAGCGGGAGAAGAAGAAGGTCCACTTCTGCTGCTGAATGTGCCCTTGTCATGGGAGTCTGTGGTGGTGGTGGCTGAGGAGAAGCCATCCTCATCATCAGCTCCTGCCTGATATCGAATGCCATTGCGGGAGGGCTCACTTGACTCCTGTGTGAGGTCTTGGCCCCCCATGGCTGTTGTGTCTTACAGTGAATTGGACCAGTGAGTGAGTGAGCGAGCAGAGAGGGCCGCCACTACTACTCTAATTAGGCGCAGGCTGTGAGGGGAGAGTATTGTGTGCTGGGGTGGTGTTGCATGCTGGTTGTACTGCAGGTGATGACGACGAAATGTTTGTCACAAGTGCTGCATCAACAACGACAACGGCAGAAGCAACTGGTACCACAGACACAGGCACCCCCAACCAGCCTAGGCGCAAATCCAAGCTATTACTCCGTATATAGCTACCTGGTTGATCCTGCCAGTAGTCATATGCTTGTCTCAAAGATTAAGCCATGCATGTGTAAGTACAAGCCTATGCAAGGTAAAACCGCGAATGGCTCATTAAAACAGCTATGTTTCATTGGATCTGTACCCAATTACTTGGATAACTGTGGTAATTCTAGAGCTAATACATGCACACAGAGTCCCTGACCGAGAGGGAAGGGCGCTTTTATTAGTTTAAAACCGGTCGGCGGATCTCGGTCCGTAACCTGCCTGTGGTGAATCTGGATAACTTTGAGCTGAGCGCACAGTCTCCGCACTGGCGCCGCATCTTTCAAGTGTCTGCCTTATCAGCTTTCGATTGTAGGTTATGCGCCTACAATGGCTATAACGGGTAACGGGGAATCAGGGTTCGATTCCGGAGAGGGAGCCTGAGAAACGGCTACCACATCCAAGGAAGGCAGCAGGCACGCAAATTACCCACTCCCGGCCTGGGGAGGTAGTGACGAAAAATAACGATGTGAGACTCATCCGAGGCCTCACAATCGGAATGAGTACACTTTAAATCCTTTAACGAGGATCTATTGGAGGGCAAGTCTGGTGCCAGCAGCCGCGGTAATTCCAGCTCCAATAGCGTATATTAAAGTTGTTGCGGTTAAAAAGCTCGTAGTTGGACTACAGTTCCGGACTGACGGTACACCTCCCGGTGTCTACTGTCACGCTCCGAACAGCCTGGTATTTAACAGTCCAGGCCCCGCTGGCTCGCCCGGGGTGCTCTTCATCGAGTGTCCCGAGTGGCTGGCAAGTTTACTTTGAAAAAATTAGAGTGCTCAGAGCAGGCTACATGAATGGCCTAAATGTCTATGCATGGAATAATGGAATAGGACCTCGGTTCTATTTTGTCGGTTTTCCTCGGAACCCGAGGTAATGACTAATAGAAACAGGCGGGGGCATTCGTATTGCGACGCTAGAGGTGAAATTCTTGGACCGTCGCAGGACGAACTACTGCGAAAGCATTTGCCAAGGATGTTTTCATTAATCAAGAACGAAAGTTAGAGGTTCGAAGGCGATCAGATACCGCCCTAGTTCTAACCATAAACGATGCTGACCAGCGATCCGTTGGCGTTATTCCCATGACCCAGCGGGCAGCTTCCGGGAAACCAAAGTCTTTGAGTTCCGGGGAAGTATGGTTGCAAAGCTGAAACTTAAAGGAATTGACGGAAGGGCACCACCAGGAGTGGAGCCTGCGGCTTAATTTGACTCAACACGGGAAATCTCACCAGGCCCGGACACCGGAAGGATTGACAGATTGAGAGCTCTTTCTCGATTCGGTGGGTGGTGGTGCATGGCCGTTCTTAGTTGGTGGAGCGATTTGTCTGGTTAATTCCGATAACGAACGAGACTCTGGCCTATTAACTAGTCGACGGATCTCCATTAATTGGTGTCCAGTTCGCAACTTCTTCTTAGAGGGATAAGTGGCAATTCTAGCTGCACGAGATTGAGCAATAACAGGTCTGTGATGCCCTTAGATGTTCTGGGCCGCACGCGCGCTACACTGAAGGGATCAGCGTGTTTCCCCCTCCGAGAGGAGCGGGTAACCCGTTCAAACCCCTTCATGATAGGGATTGGGGCTTGCAATTGTTTCCCATGAACGAGGAATTCCCAGTAAGCGCAAGTCATCAGCTTGCGTTGATTACGTCCCTGCCCTTTGTACACACCGCCCGTCGCTACTACCGATTGAATGATTTAGTGAGGACTTTGGACTGGCGCCCTTGGATGCCTTGCTTCCCTTCACTGGGAGTGGGTGCCTCGGGCTGACGGAAAGATGTCCAAACTTGATCATTTAGAGGAAGTAAAAGTCGTAACAAGGTTTCCGTAGGTGAACCTGCGGAAGGATCATTACCAGTTGGATGGATGGAAGGAAGGACTCCTCCTCCCACTCCTAATAACAACAACTATACTTCATTGAGGGTTGCCTTGGGAGGAGATGATGGTGGTTCATTCACATCAGACTCGGCAAGCACACCCCCGTGATGGCAGAAGAGGGAAAAAAAGAGAGAGAGAGAGAGAGAGAGAGAGAGAGAGAGAGATACAGAGAGAGGATGTGTGGAGAGATGTAGGAGGTCGAAGGACAGAAGACACAGTGCCAAAGTAACTGGCTCCTGGTCGTCCGCCTCCTCCTCCTCCTCCTCCTCCTCCTCCTCCTCCTCCTCCTCCTCCTCTCCTCGTTCTTGCCATCAGTTCCCCCCCCCCTACTGTGCGTTCCCGGCACCCAACAGCATACCCTACTCCCTAAATAGAGCAAAGGGAGAAGGAAGACCAACAGCCCTTCTCGAGCACCCAGCGCACACATGCATATACACACGTATCTGTATTATCCTCCTGCTGCTGCTGCTCTCCTTGTCCTCCTCCTGAGGATTCCCATCCCCCTGCTGCTGCTGCTGCTGCTGCTGCTGCTGCTGGTGCAGAGGTAAGATGGGATGAGAGGGGGAGGGAGAGAGAGAGGATGGGTGTCAATAAAGCACCGTGCTAAGGGGAAGGAGAAGGAAGAGCAAGCCCATCTCGAACGTCAGCTAATGATGATGTGGGCTGCTGTACTTGTTACTATGGAGGCAGAGGCCCACCTCCTATGACACTAGTATCATGTGCCACCCTCTGCCGGCGCGCGCTCTCTCTCTACGTCTCCCACCGTTGGTTGGGCGAGTAGCCAGCAGAGGCAGCCAGAGCCGGAGAAAGGTGGCGTCGGTTGATACGTCTGGTGGTGTCGGTCCCTATTCCTAGTGACGAGAGAGGAAAAGCCTGGTCGGGTGCATCCCGCAGGCAGCACGAAACCTCTTCTACCAAGGTCAGCCGTGAGTGACACCTCACTGGCTCTGTCTGGAAACCTAAGAATTGTGCGACATGGACCTGGCAAGTCCGAGATCGCTTCTTCTCCCAAACTGTGACACAACTCTTAACGGGGGATCACTTGGCTCGTGGGTCGATGAAGACCGCAGCGAACTGCGAGTCGGTATGTGATACGCATTTTCAGATACATCGACAAGTCGAACGCACATTGCGGTGGCTTGCCCCGTAGGGTAGCCGCCACTCCTGGACGAGGGTCATACAAGGCCTCTAACAACACGCTGGTGAGAACCGGCAATGGGCTAACTAGCCGCGAGAGGGGCGACTTGGGGCTACGTCAACAATTGACTGTCTTTCGGGCAGAGCCCCAAGGAGCCGACAAGACATTCCTCTCAGCCTTGGGGATTCGCAGTGCCGCCCCCCACCGGGCTCTGCTGCGTTCCTTCAAAACCAACCCATTGATATAACCTGTCACTGGGGAGGGCGTCGTCGTCGTTGTCCTTGTGTGTCCGTGCAGGCATGCATGGTGACGGTCGGCCCCACCCTCCCCATCAAGCAAGGGACTGAACACTGGGAGATCTGTAAGGCGATTTAAAGAAGCTCTCAGGGGGCCGAACAGTGTTCTGGAGAGGCTGGGGTGTAGCACCGGGACTACCGTTTCATTTCCACACCGTCCACTCTTCTCCTACCCAGGGGTAGAGGAGACGCGGTGCTCGACATTGTGACTAAAACAAGTCGGTGCACCGCCGGAGGTGGAGTCAAGGTGGGACTTGGAAAGGAACCAAGGTGAGGCAGGCAGGCAGGAAGGAAGGAAGGCAGGCAGGTGGGACAGAGGATGCAGTTTGACCTGTCTTCTTCCCGCTCTCCTCCTCCTCCCCCTGCTCTTGCTCTCACCTCCTTTGTCCCAAGTGACGCACAGCCCGACATGGTTCATTTTTTCCTCTCTTCTGTGCCGTCGGAGTGCTCATCATGGGGTCTCCGACAGAAGGGACGAAGGGTGCTCTGCGGCCTACTACCACCACCAGTACTGAGGTCTGCTCTGTGGAGTCGAGGAGCAACATGTTACCTTGACGAGGGTGGTCCTGTGGTGGGTGGGTGGGTGGGTCCGTGGAGAGGGGATGCTGTAGTGAGTGGATCACTGTCCTGCTGACCCTGTGCTGCTGCTGCTGCTGCTCCTGCTGCTGCTGCTGCTGCTGTTGTCTTTGGCTGGCCCCAGGCCAGTCTGGTCGACAGTAATGGGACTGATTGGTCCCGATAGCTCAGTCAGATGGTCAGTCAGTGTGTCAGTCACCCCTTGTGTAACCGGGTGGGAACTCGGCTCCGAGGAGGAGCAAGAAGAGTTAGCCGGGTACACGTGCACACCCTTATCGTCGTCCGAGGAGCCCGTGGCTCTCGTTTGGCGGCACAGGAGCAAGAGACGAATGACCGGGCGTGCGCGCTCCACTGACCCCGAGAACGGTAGTGGAACGGGAAGTGGACAGGTAGAGGCAGGTGGAGAAGTTGGCCGCGAAGGTAGTCTGTTTTGGGTTATAGAATATACCCGGCCGACCTTTGCTGTGCTCTCTCCCTTCTGTGCTCGTCCCTTTGACTTGAGTGATGGGTGATAAGAAAGACAACCAAGGGCCTCCGGGACCCACTGCAATCCGCCCTCCCCCCCCCCTCCCTCCCTGCGCCTCCTCACCGCAAAAGCAGCTGCCGCCAGCGTGCCAATGACCACCGTAGTCGGCGGCAGGCAGGGGCTGCTGCTGCTGCAGCAGGCGGTGGGGAGAGCCTCGGGTCCGCTCGGGTCTGAATCGAACCGTGGCGGTCCCCGAGGAACGGCGTGCGTGGCGCGCCGCCGGGGGCTGGGGGTGGTGTACGGGAAGGCTAGAGGCAAGAGAAGTGGAAAGGGTGGTAACAACGCTGCAGCAGCCTGCTGCTGCTGCTGCTTATGCTGTTGTGCGTGTCAGACGGCTGCCTGATGCATCCCTCACTCCTTGCTTCTGTCGGTCCACAGAGAACCGACACCTACCAGTACTTGGCATTTGCAAGGGTCTGGTTGTCGCGTTGGCCAAGTCAGTGAGCAGACTGCCGGCTCCTCCCCTCTCGCCCCTCGTCGTGGGGGGGGAGAGAAGAAGAAGAAGGAGGAGGAGGAGGAGAACTCGTTTCTCCTTGTCCCGCACTGCTCATTGGCGGTCACCAACAAGCCTTTTGAAGTGGCCCTCGTTGCCAACTGCAGCGCCCGGAGAGGAGGAGGAGGAGGAGGCTTCTTGTTCTCCTCCTTTCTCTAGAGGAACTGCAGGAGGAGGACTCAACGAGGGCCCGGCGGAGGCGCCAGATGTTCGCCGTTGTCGTGACGGCCTGGAGTAGCCCGCACGCAGAGGCCCGAGCTCCTTGAGGGTCCCGAGTAGTGTGGGTGAAACTTGAAGTCTGGCTGACGTGAGGAGTCGTGCGTGCCCGATGATGATGGGGATCGGGCAAGGCGCTTCCTCGATGATTGTTGTACGTACTGGGGGCGGGGGAAGCCCTGACAACACGAACGAGCTTGTGGAAGCTGGTTGCTGCCGGTACAAGTGGTGGTGGTGTCGGTAAGTGTCGGGTGAGAAAAGCAGTTAGTTGATTTGCTGCTGCTGGTGCCGGTGCTGCTGCTTTAGATGCCTTCTTCACGCAGGCGGCAGCAGCAGCATTGAGCCCCAAAAGAGAAGCAGCAGCAGCAGCAGCTGCCCACCCTACCGAGAAGAAGTACTTTGGAACGAGCAGTGCCATAGTAGTACCGATGCCACCGGAGAGCCACAAAGCAACAGCAAAGTGTAGTTAGTGGAGGGTGTTACCTTGCCAGTACCAAACAATAATCACTCTTGGTCACGACCTCGTCCCAGGAGAGATCACCCGCCAAATTTAAGCATATTAATAAGCGGAGGAAAAGAAACCAACAGGGATTCCCTTAGTAAGGGCGACTGAACCGGGAAGAGCCCAGCGCATAACCTCGAACCCTCACTGAGGCGTCCTCGAGGGGTGTTGCGTTTCAGAGGGTCCAGCACGCCGACCATTCTCGCCTAAGTCTCGTTTGAAAGCGGCTCATTACCCAAGGAGGGTGATAGGCCCGTATGGCGACTCACCCGTGAGGGATACCTTGGTCGGCGGAAAGGGCTTTTCTGTAGAGTCAGGTTGCTTGAAACTGCAGCCTAAAGCAGGTGGTAAACTCCATCTAAGGCTAAATATGACCACGAGACCGATAGCGAACAAGTACCGTGAGGGAAAGTTGAAAAGAACTTTGAAGAGAGAGTTCAATAGTACGTGAAACCGTTAAGAGCCTAAACGGGTGGAACTCGTAGATCGAAATGAGGGGATTCAGCTCGATGGCGTCGGCTGGGCCGAGAGGTCCGCCTGGTAAGTGACGCCCGCGCGTTCGGCGTTCGCGCCGGCGCGGGCCCGCCTCCGGTTTCTCACGCCGGCGCCGGAGGGCGTATTTCTCCTCGAAGTAGATTGCCGCAGCCATTGCCGGGGACGTCGAAGGCCCGGGCGGATTGGTACCTCGCCGTGCCCCCTTCTGCCGCCCTTCCCCTCCTCGGGGAGGTAGCGGGGCTGGGCGGGCGGCGGGGAAACCCCCGGTGACAAAATACCCTGACTGCCCTGCGATGGTTTAATGAGTGGCGAGGGGGCCGCTTTTTGAGGGTCGCGGGAGTGCCCGCGACCGTGCGGTCTCCCTCTGCGGTAATGGCTAAGTCGGTGGACCACCCGCCCCGTCTTGAAACACGGACCAAGGAGTTCAACATGTGTGCGAGTCATTGGGTGCACTAAACCCAGAGGCGAAATGAAAGTGAGACACTGCGGGGGGCCTCGCCCCTCCCCTCTCCTCCTCCGACTCTTCCCCCCCTGTCCTGTTCTTCTTCTCCCGAAGGAGGCTGCGGCGGGGCCCAGGGCAGGTCGGCTGGCTGGCGGGGAGGCGGCCGGGGTCTCCTGGGGCTGATCCCTCGGCCACGCAGCACGCCCGGCTCCCTTGGAAGGGGCGACGAGGGGGTGAGTCCCTTTCCCTCCTCTCCTCCGACCTCGGTTTTGGCGTCCGGCGGCGTGCGGTGGCCCTCGCCCGAGTGCTCCGGGCGCACGCGGCGGCGGTCGTCGTCGTCCTCCTCTCTGAGGGGGCGCGCGGCCGCCGCGCCCAACGCGTGGACACGCTCTCCGGTGTCGGGGGGGCGCAAGCCCGGGACTTGCCGTATCGGCCCTCCGCGGAGGGGCGGGCTCGGGGGGGCGGATACCCGCCTCCCTCCCGTTTTCCACCTGCGGCAGGTGCCGGCAAGTACCTTGAGCAGATATGTTGAGACCCGAAAGATGGTGAACTATGCCTGGCCAGGATGAAGCCAGAGGAAACTCTGGTGGAGGTCCGGAGCGATTCTGACGTGCAAATCGATCGTCAGAGCTGGGTATAGGGGCGAAAGACTAATCGAACCATCTAGTAGCTGGTTCCCTCCGAAGTTTCCCTCAGGATAGCTGGCACTCGTACATGAGTTTCATCCGGTAAAGCGAATGATTAGAGGTCTTGGGGACGAAACGTCCTCAACCTATTCTCAAACTTTAAATGGGTGAGTGTCTGGGCTTTCTTGAAAGACGGGGCGCGGCGGCCTTCCAAAAGCCGCTGGCGCCGCCGTCCACGACTGAAGCTCCAGAGCCAAATCACTGAGTGCCTAGTGGGCCAATTTTGGTAAGCAGAACTGGCGCTGTGGGATGAACCAAATGTCGAGTTAAGGGGCCTAAATGAATGCTCATAGAACCCAAGAAAGGTGTTGGTTGCTATAGACAGCAGGACGGTGGCCATGGAAGTTGGAATCCGCTAAGGAGTGTGTAACAACTCACCTGCCGAAGCAACTAGCCCTTAAAATGGTATGGCGCTCAAGCATTCTCCCGATACTCGACCGCCGGTGGCACAACAGGCTTCGCCACGCAAGTCTTTAAGCCCCGGTGAGTAGGAGGGCGCGGTGGTGAGCGTTGAAGGTTTCGGCGTGAGCCGGACTGGAGCCGCCACTGGTGCAGATCTTGGTGGTAGTAGCAACTAATCGAGAGAGACTCCCTTGTAGGCCGATGTGGAGAAGGGTTCCATGTGAACATCAATTGGACATGGATCAGTCGCTCCTGAGCCCAAGGCTAACGCCTTGTACCACGTCGAGCGGTAACGGCTTCAGACGACCAGCCAGTTCCAAGCAGCGCAGCTGGCGATATCACACACACTCCATAGGCGCATTCATTCCCGTCTTTCCAATTGATGACTGACGGTGACGAACGCCACAAGCAGCTGGAGAAACAGCCGAGAAGGGCCAAAAGCAGCAGCAGCAGCTTGAAGAAGCAGCACCAGAGGCGAAGAAGCACAGAGGGCGCAGGGTGTGCGTGGCCGCTTAATGAGGCTGGTGGGCTGCGGTTGTAGTGACCGCAGTGGCAGCAGCGGTGGCATAGCTATCCTTGTTGTTCTCGGTGTGGTTGCCGGTGGTGCAGCGGCTGTGGCCGTGGCTGCCGCTGTCGGCGTCATCGTATTACGTCGCGTGCGTTGCGTGCGAGCACGCGACGGCGCGACGCGACGGAGGCGCAGGGGGGGGTTGGTCTGCCGCCCGGGCAGAAACACAGAGGGGGGGCCGAGTACGGCTCCTCCTCCACCGGGGCGTTGGCACCCGGCACGATCGATAGAGGCGTAGCAGCACCCATCGTCCTCCTCTGCTAATGACGACCATGGTCAGGAGGAGAGGCACTTGCCCTCGCCTTCGGGCGCAAGCACTCGGTGGCTGTGCGGCGCCCGGCGGGTGAGGGGGACTAGTAGTTGGAGCGGCATTGCATCAG
>NW_027642879.1:180000-183013 GCF_032717465.1 Coenobita brevimanus
CAAGACACACCTCTGAGGCATTTTTCATCATTCCAGCATTGAAATTATGCCTTTTTTCAAAGTCCTTGCATGAATCTCCTTAAGAGGAGTGAGTTTTATTCTTCTAGCTCAAAATCCTAATTTCATTTAATGGTAACCAGCCTAAGATATGTGAGCTAGGTGTAGTCCGGAGGACTGGACTACACTTTGTTCCCTAAGACTGCTTTTAGGTAACATCAGCTGTGTCTAGTCCAAACGGACTAAACTGAGCAAGCTCAGTCATAGTTCAGAGGCTAAGATATGTGAGCTAGGTGTAGTCCGGAGGACTGGACTACACTTTGTTCCCTAAGACTGCTTTTAGGTAACATTAGCTGTGTCTAGTCCAAACGGACTAAACTGAGCAAGCTCAGTCATAGTTCAGAGGCTAAGATATGTGAGCTAAGTGTAGTCCAGAGGACTGGACTACACTTTGTTCCCTAAGACTGCTTTTAGGCAACATTAGCTGTGACTAGTCCAAACGGACTAAGCTGAGCAAGCTCAGTCATAGTTCAGAGGCTAAGATATGTGAGCTAGGTGTAGTCCAGTCCCTAAGACTGGTTTTAGGTAACATCAGGTGTGTCTAGTCTGAACAGACTAAACTGAGCCCACTCAGCCTAAGCTCAGAGGCATTTTTAGTCATTCGAACTTTGGAATCATACCTGTTTTGAAATCCACTCGCAAAACTGCATAAGAGAAGTGGGTTTTGTTCATCTGGCTCCAAATCCTAATTTTTGATTAAGGTAACCAGCCTAAGATATGTAAGCTAGGTGTAGTCCGGAGGACCAGACAACACTAGGTTCCCTAAGACTAGCGTCGGATCAATGCTCAGAGGGGCCGAGGTGGGAGGAGAGGCATCAAGGTTGTTCAGCACTCAACCCTCCTTGCTCGGCCCCTTCCTCGTCGGATCGGCGCTCAGAGGGGCCAAGGTGGGAGGGAGAGGCACCGTCTGGTTCACAATCATCCCCTCCACACTCGGCCGTTTCCTCGTCGAATCGACGCTCAAGGGGATCGAGAGTGGTGACTAAAACAGTCTGGAGGTAGTGTCCATGGTCTGAGTGCGCCTGGACGACGGTGGAACACGTCATTCTAAGGGAAAATCGATAAAATTCTCGCGAGCCTGAAGTAGGCCTGATGTTACCAAAAAATAGTCTTAGGGGACAAAGTGTAGTTCGGAGGACCGCACCTAGCTCAGATATCTTAGCCTCTGAGCTATGGGTGAGTTTGCTTAGTTTAGTCCAATCGGTCTAGACACACTTGATGTTACCTAAAACCAGTCTTAGGGAACAAGGTGTAGTCCGGTACTCTGGACTACACCTAGCTCAGATATCTTAGCCTCTGAGCTATGGGTGAGTTTGCTCAGTTTAGTCCAATCGGTCTAGACACACTTGATGTTACCTAAAACCAGTCTTAGGGAACAAAGTGTAGTACGGAGGACCGGACTACACCTAGCTCAGATATCTTAGCCTCTGAGCTATGGGTGAGCTTGCTCAGTTTAGTCCGATCGGTCTAGACACAATTGATGTTACCTAAAACCAGTCTTAGGGAACAAAGTGTAGTCCGGAGGACCGGACTACACCTAGCTCACATATCTTAGCCTCTGTGTGTCTGACTGAACTGAGCTAAACTGAGTGATTTCAACGAGGCACTGAAAGTGATCCAATCTCGGACTTCATAGCTCAGTTTTCCAAGGGTTTTCCTATTACGGACTGCAGTGCTCAGTGCTCCCTATACTGCAAGTTGATCTCTTGAAAGCTGTGGTGGGGGTCCAGGAGGTGCTTAGGACGTCCCTCACCGGATTTTCATCACGCTTCTCTGTTGGTTTGTTTCTCTATTTTCATTCCCCTTTAAGCCTCATTTTCACACTAACTCACCCATACTCACTTTCTGCCATCCAACCCCTTTATTCTCGTCACCTTCATTGTCATCTCCCTCTCGGCGATCGGAGACATAGTGGGTCTTGAAGTGTGTTTACCCCACGGTGTGCAGTGGGGACTTATGCCCTGTGACTGATGGTAATCCCTTCCTGATTCCTGTGTTCTCTGTGGTGTTCCGAGCCTTTGCCTTACCACCTAACTTTTTCCTTCCTTCTTGCGCTGGTTGCAGGTCAAGATTAGTTTCTTGTCCTTGCCCCTGAGGTCACGGGAGAATGGCTAGAGCATCGACCCGGCATGGGACTCTCAGACGGCGCAGCCGCCGAGCCTCCAGGGATCCTGTGAGCGTGCAGGAGCACCCTGGTCAGGGGGTCGTGGTTTTTAGCTAGATAGGGACCGGGCCTTCTATAACCGGATTTTTCAGTGTCAGGGATTCGGCTTGTAGCAGTCGACCTAGGGGACTAGGGAGTAGGCCCAGTGCTAGGATATTCTTCTAAGTGAAGAAGTTCTATCCATGGTCAATATATGAAACTATGTCATGAAACATGACATTTCACTTGAACAACAGATGATATATGGTCAACAAAACCAATCAAAAACCGTTGTAAAGAGCAAAGGAAGCTCGAGACCTTACCAAGGGTTTGATATATGCTGTATTTTGGGAGTAAATTCATAGTAAATGGAGAGATTGCTTTAGCGAATTGTTGAACATAGATAATGAATGCAATGTGCGTTTAAGTGGCTGGGTAATGGCTGGGAGAAGGAGGGATGTGAGAAGAGAGGAAGAAGTCAAAAGGATGGAAATTGTGGAGGTGATGAATAAAGTTAAAATGGGGAGCTGCAAGGCTTGCTGGATGAGTTTGAGAGAGTATGTAGGAAACGGAATCTAAAGGTGATTGTCGGAAAGAGTAATGTTATGGTCTTTAAGAGGTGAAGCCAGTGAATATACAGTGAGGTTGGATGAGGAGGAAATGGAAAATGTGAGTGCATTTAATTACTTTGGTAGTGTAACGAGTATGAATGGAAGTTTAGAGGGTGAAGTGCTTGAAAGGGTACTACAAAGAAGAAAGGCTGCTGGTTCCTTGAAATCAGTGATAAGAAACAGGGAAGTGAGCATGGAGGTG
>NW_027642880.1:0-50614 GCF_032717465.1 Coenobita brevimanus
ATAGTTACTACATGACAGTATTGTGATACCAACTCTATGGAAGTAAAGCTTGGACCTCATCGGAGGGACAGAAGTCAGGAGTGAGAGCAGTGGAAATGAGTTATTTGAGAGGAGCATGTGGAGCATATGACAAAAGGGATATTATCTGCAGGTTGTGATGATATCAGCCTCTTTCATGTAATTTATGTACTTTTAAAGCCCGTGGTAAATTACTAATCATAACATAAATACATTTGCAGACAGAACGCTGACAACCAAACAAGCAACCATGTTTTCGTCAAGTGAATATGATTCATCTGACCTGGATCCCAACTACGATATTAAAGCAGACCTGAGGGTCAGAGGAAAGAAGAGAGAATTATCTTCGGAGGAGGAACAGGCAGGCCGAGAGGCCATTGGCCAAGGGTCCCTTGGTGGAGTTTGGAAGAAGAAAGAGAAGAGGGAGAAGAAGCTGACTAAGAAGAAGGGGCCATCTAGGCGAGTCATCACCAGCTTGGCCGAGCAGATTGAAGCAATCATTGAGAGTGCGTTTATGGTTTGACTATTTTTATCCCACTACTGTCTGAGATCAATATTACAATATTTTTTTTTTTATGTGAAACAAAAAAAAAAATGAAAATTCCAATATGACATTGTTTTATAACTTACAGGAGAGGAAGCTCAGAAGAAGCAGAAGCCCTCGGAAGATGAGCCACTGCCAGGACCCTCAGAAGGTATTTGATGTTAGAGAATTACTCTGTCATTGCTTAGTGAAATAATTCATTATATATGAAGATGTAATAGTTGCCAAATGTATTAGCCCAAATGGTCTGAAAC
This sequence comes from Coenobita brevimanus, assembly GCF_032717465.1. Classification (NCBI taxonomy): domain Eukaryota; kingdom Metazoa; phylum Arthropoda; class Malacostraca; order Decapoda; family Coenobitidae; genus Coenobita; species Coenobita brevimanus. The sequence goes on from NW_027642880.1 coordinate 817, forward strand.
TTGCAGGTGACAAGGATGAAGGGACCAGCGACCCTGAGCCGGGACCCTCTGGATGGGTTCCCCATAAAACTGAGTTGAAGTTGGGAGCTTCATTAGGTATGTGCTGTAGAAAAAGGTGCTTTAAAATTGTCTTGAAATATGTCATCATATTGACATTTGGAATGGAAGATTTGTTAAGGGAATTTATATTTCAAAGTTACAGGATATGGGAGTGAGAGTGAGAGTGCTGTCCCAGAGACCACAGATGACAGCCTCAGTGAACCTGAGATGGAGCCAGAGCGATCAGAAGGTATTTGATATTAACTGCTTGTGCTCTGAATTTTTATTAAAAAGATTTTTACATGTGTCAGTAAATCTGATGAAAATTTCAAGCATTTCACTCGACTCCAGTGTGTCAGTCAGCACAGAGGAGCATCCAAACCCAGTAGTGTCAGGTGGTAAAAAGTCTTCTGTAATCCTTGTATGTGTCTTAACCCAAAAGTCAATGAAAATGACAGGCTAGTGAAATTCAGCTCCTTTCCATCATACTTTTATTGATATTCTTAACTTTGAATTTGTCAGAGGTGTTGGAGGAGGAAAGCAGTGGCAGTTTTTCGGAGGTTGAGGTGGCTGCAGACGTGAAGAGCCTGAAGAAGTGTGAGATTATCTTGTGGTTATCCAGTAATATGTTTCTGCTCAACAATTATAATTATGAGATATCAGAGTGCATGCTGATTTAACTATTACCTCATGAACACAGGCCATATGTAACTATCATTTCATCTAAATGGGCTGTTATTAACAATATCCTAAACTCTTTTCCTTCTCTTTTCCTTCCCATCATAATGCAGGTATGGAACCAGAAGAACAGGCCCGTTGGGCACGGAACATCAAGGATGTACATGAAAGTTTGATAAGTTATAGTGGACTATCAGAGGAAAGGAGGGACCTACTTCGAAAAGAACTGCAAGAGTTAAGAACGGTTACGCAGCTGGACCAAAAGTATCAGGCCTTAATCAAGGACAAAGAAAGAGAACTGGAGACCCTAAAGGAGGACTATGCCTCAGTGAGGCAGAAGATGGAGCTGTACTGGCTCGAGGCAAGAAGAGAATTTTTGACCAAGGAAAAGCGGGGACGCAATGTTCCCCGCCTGAGGAAAAAATCAGCCACGGGACGGCCCAGCCGCAGCTGCCCAATCATGGGGTGCATTACCAAAGCATCAAATATCAGGCGCCACCTAGCACAAGTCCACAAAAACTTGTCCAAAGGAGATAGGGAGAAGATACTAAGGGCACACAAGGAACTAACTCAGGAAACAGGCAGGCCACACATTGAAAAGAAGGGGAAAGAAGGCCGCTATCCAAGGCGGCCATGCCCTATTTGTGACAAAGAACTTTCTCGTGTGGATGTCCACTTAAAAAACATACACAAGTTACCATCAAACCATCCAGTGTATGTTTCATCATTGATGCCGACACCTGTGGTACAATTCAAAAAAATTAAGACACGCAAAGGGACAGAAACTGTGTCTACAGATGATTCATTCAAAGAGTTCCTTAAACATTTCACGGAAGACCAAGAAATGTATTGCCATAAAGAAATTACGGCAGCCAAGAACGTTCGTCTGGCTCGGACATTACTTAAGGGCCAATTCAACCTGGATGAGACACCAGTGACTGCAGTTACAGGAGAGTTGTTGCTCAACACAGTTGAGAAGGCCATTGGCCCTGGAGGATACCTCACACGACGAGAAGTTGACACAACTGCAAACTACAGACGGATGGTATTAGATGCAATCACCAGACTAATAAATTTCATTGACAGGACAAGCCTCCAGTGGCTAAAGGTTCCTGCCATCTACTTGGATGATATGAAGAGGAAGGTGATGAAAGCCAAAAGTGAGTATAATATATATATATATATATATATATATATATATATATATATATATATATATATATATATATATATATATATATATATATAATATTTCCCTCTGAAATATGTACATTGCTATTTCCAAATATATTTTTTATACCCAATACTCATTTGCCATATACTTTCTTCAGGACGCGTGATGAAGGATGAGCCAGGTGAGAGAGCCAAAAGACGTGTTCAGTACCAACAGCATCTGGTCGAGCCTGACGAATTAAAGAAGCTTGTAACATCCAATTACATGGAAAACATATGTAGACAAGCCAGGGAGGCAAAAGAGAAGAATCAGCCACCTATGCTAATTTCAGAGTATACCTCCCTCCGTGATTGCCTGATCACTAAATTTATGATCACCTGCCTCAGGAGATCACAGGAGTTCATTGAATTCCATCTAGCAGAATTCAATGAGAGGGAGGTTATTGGAGAAGTGACAAGGATCACAGTGGCAAGACATAAAACTGGGGAGAGGGGTGAGAAAGATTTGGTTTGTTCAATGCAAAAGATTTTACAAGTCTTCTATGTCACTGATCTTATACTGCACAGTAACTTTCAAGATGAGGGAAAGAATCATGATACACATTTTCACATTAATCTAATTTTCCATACAGTGTTACAATTCAAGCTTTAACTATTTCAGAACCGTGCTACCTCCTTCTAAATCCACAAGAAGCTCAGGAACTAGAGGCCTTTGTGGAACTCTATCGGCCACTGGCAACAAAATGTCACAAAGACACTTGCTATGTTTTCCCAGTAAGATCACCAGAAGGCAAGTCATGTTGTTCAAAGATGACGTATCAGAATGTTGGCCGGATAGTGACCAGGGTGTCCAGAAAGGCAGGACGTGAGGGAAGGGTCGGGTCAAGACTCATTAGGAGGAGTATAATAACAGCCCTAAGAAGAACGAGTGATACCCCACAGGAGAGGGAGGCAGTTGCCAGATTTGCTGGCCACAGCCTTCAGGTGGAAGACAGATACTATGACTTTGCTGACAGGCTAGAAAAGGACGTCATGGTAGTGGGGCAAATCAAAACCATGATTCAGGGATCCTCCGATGATGAGTGAGTATGAATTATTAGTGTTTACTGGAAAGCATTGAATGGATATTAATTTGGAATACAAAATATAAGGAATGTATTAGGGGTATATCTTCCTAAGGATTGATTCATTTATTAACCTAACCCAACATTTGTGCAAATCATTAGTTTCTTTGGAGAAATGGTGTGTAAAAATATAATTAGAGAAACACTTTTCAAACCACCCTCATCTCTCTTGTGACAACCAACACAGAGAAACACATCAGCCATCCATAAGCCAGGACAGAGGTCGGAGCATGGAGTCGGAGGTGGGTCCATCTTCCGCTGGATTAACTGACCCTGAGCATGCCGAGTGAGTGTTTCATTTCCACCAAATCACTTGTGAAATGTTTCCTATGTTTTCCCATACTTTCAAATCAAACAATTCTCTGCTATATAAGTGAATGGCGGCTAAATATTGATTTTGAGACATATTTTTCAAACCACTCTCATCTCACTTGTGACACCCAACACAGAGAGACACCTCAGTTATCACTAAGGGAGGAAGCCGACCAGGTAATGGAGTTGGAGGCAGGTCCATCATCCACTGAAACTAGGGACGCAGAACATGCCGAGTGAGTGTTTTATTTCCAACAAACCACTTGTGAAATGTTTCCTTTCTTTTTCTATACCTTCAAAGTCAAACAAACCTCTGATATAATAACAAATGGTGGGTAAACATTGATTCTGAGAAATATTCTTCAAACTACCCCTCTCACTTGTGACAACCAACACAGAGAGACACGTCAGCCATCCGTTACGGAGGTCGATGACCAGAGTAAGGACTTGGAGGCGGGTTCATCTGCCATAGATACTGAGGTTGAGCATGCAAGGTGAGTGTTTAATTTACAACAAACAACTATTGTAATGTTTCCTATGTTCTTCCATACCTTCAAAATCAATTTTCTTGTATAAAACTGAATGGTGTGTAAACACTGATTATGAGAAATATTTTTCAAACCACCCTTATCTCACTTGTTACAACCAACACAGAGAGACACATCAGCCTGCGCTTAGGGAGGACACGGATCACAGCAAGGAGTTGGAGGAGGGTCCATCTCCTGTTACGTGTAAGAACGTCGAGCATGAAGAGTGAGTATTTAATTTACAACAAACCACTTTTGAAATGTTTCCTGTTTTTCCATACCATCAATCTCTGATGTAAAACAGAATGGTGTGTAAACATTGATTTTGAGGAATATTTTTCAAACCATCCTCATCTCATTTGTGACAACTAACACAGAGAGACACCTCAGCCATCCCTGGGGCAGGAAGGAGACCAGACGATGGAGATGCAGGCAGGTCCATCTTCTGCTGCAGTTGCTGAGGCTGAGCATGCAGAGTGAGTGTTTAATTCACAACAAAATCAAACATTTCTCTAATATAAAGCCTGTATTAAAATAAATCAGTCACAACAAATCTTGTAATGTAACTGTTTCATATACTTATTCTCTTTTAATTTTCAGGACTTCATCGGTAACAACTGATATAACTATGACATCAGAAATGACACTATTCTCAAAGGAAAGGTATGATATGCTTGTTTCTCAAAGGTTTTCCCCAAAATTCATATTATTCGCATATATCTATATATGTATCTATTTCTATATCTACCTATTGATCTACATGTATATTTATATATTTGTTTATAATTTCTGTCAGAGATCCAACCATCACTTCAGACATTACCTACATGTCAGCGGTATCGGAAGACCTTCCCGAGACCCTTAAACTACCAGAACTGTCAGAGACGAAAGTCTCCTCCAGCAAATTGTACAATGACGTTAATAAAATAAGACGGCAGTATGGAACCGAAGTTGTCCAATGGAAAAAACTCAAAGAAAAACTTGTAGAAATAGAAAAAGATTACGAAAGCATGAGCATCAAGGACTTGAAAAAAAAATATAAATATATGAGGCTAGTGGCAAAAAAACTCAGCCAAAAATAACACAGAGGTAAAGTATAAATCAAGACACAAATAACCAGACTCTAAAGTGGATTAGGCCTCCTGGGGAAACCACTCTAAAAAAAACGAACTGAGAATGCTACCTCCAGGGTGGTTTGGAAATGCATTCAAACACACACACACACACACACACACACACACACACACACACACACACACACACACACACACACACACACACACACACACACACACACACACACATACACAAGCACACACACACACACACACACACACACACACACACACAAACTTTCAGACACTTAAGCACACACACACATACACAAGCACACACACACACACACACACACACACACACACACACACACACACAAACTTTCAGACACTTTAACATTGAAATGAAGCCTGTTTCCTAGTCATGAACCCTCTTAAGAGTAGTGATCTTATTTTTTCAGGTCATATTACATCTCATGAAGATATGTCACCTAAGTGAAGACCAGTCAACTGGACTATACGTTTCTCCTTGAGACTGGTTCTTCATAGTGTAAACTGTGTGTATATGACTTTACTAAACTAAGCCAGCTCAGCCTTAGCTCAGAGAAATTTTTAGTCATTCTAGCATCCAAATGATGCCTGTTTCAAAGTCAAATCATATAATTGCTTAAGAGGAGTGAGTTTCATTCTTCTAGCTCCATATCCTAATTTCTTGTTATGGTAGTCAGCCAAAGATATGTGAGCTAGGTGTAGTCCGGAGGACTGGACTACACTTTGTTCCCTAAGACTGGTTTTAGGTAACATCAGCTGTGTGTATTCCGAACGGACTAAACTGAGCAAGCTCAGTCATAGCTCAGAGACTAAGATATGTGAGCTAGGTGTAGTCCGGAGGACTGGACTACACTTTGTTCCCTAAGACTGGTTTTAGGTAACATCAGTTGTGTCTAGTCCGAACGGACTAAACTGAGCAAGCTCAGTCATAGCTCAGAGACTAAGATATGTGAGCTAGGTGTAGTCCAGAGGACTGGACTACACTTTGTTCCCTAAGACTGGTTTTAGGTAACATCAGCTGTGTCTAGTCCAAACGGACTAAACTGAGCCAGCTTAGCCACGGTCTAACCTTAGCTCAGTTCTGTTTTAGAGGCATTTCTAGTAATCCTAGCTTCGAATTGATGCCTGTTTCAAAGGCCACTCACAAAACTGCTTAAGAGGAGTGAGTTTTATTCTTCTAGCTCCAAATACTAATTTCTTGTTATGGTAACCAGCCTGAGATATCTGAGCTAGATGTAGTTCTGAGGGCCAGACTACATTTTGTCCCCTAAAAGACTAGTTTTAGGTAACATCAGCTGTGTCTAGTCCGACTAGACTAAACTCAGCCAGCTCAGGCTCGGTCCGAACTTTGCTCAGTTCTGTTTCAGAGGCATTTGCATTAATTCTAGCACTGAAATGATTCCTTTGTAGAAGTCCAGTCATGAATCCCCATAATAAGGGTGAGTTTCATTCTTTCAGGTCCATTTTTATATTACATATAATGAAAAGCAGCCTTAGAGGTGTGAGCTAAGTGTAGACTGGTTGGCCAGACCAAACTTTGTTCCTTAAGGGTGGTTTTTTATAAGGTGAGCGGTGTGTAGAAATTCCAGACTAAAGTAAGCCAGATCAGTCTAGGTCTATTCTTAGCTCACTTGCATTTCAGAGGTATTTCTGGCCATTCTAGCATTGGAATGATGCCTGTTTCAAAGTCCAGTCTTGAACACACTTAGAGAGGAGTGAGTTTTATTCCTCTAGGTCTAATTCTTAGGTACATCTCATGAAGAGCAGCCTAAAGATATATGAGATAAATGTAGACTAAATGGCCAGACTGGTTTATGTTAAGGAGAGCTGCAAAAATGTTTTAGGTAACATGAGCTATGTTGAGCCTCCCAGGTATAAACTGAGCTATTAAGTTCAGCCTGCTCACTTGCATAGAACAACATAGCTCAGTTTGGTCAAGGCTAGTGAGACTACACCTAGCTCATGTTACCTAAAGTGATGATCGGACTGCTTAGTTTCCTGGGTGGGTGTTCTGAGACTACATAGTTTTGGCCTTCAGGGCTTTTAGGTAACATCTGAGATCTTGCGCCTCGGACTGAGCAGCTTAGGGACCAAATGAGCGTTTCTCAGTTTTGTTGTCTGCTTAATTCAGGTTACGGACTAAACAGTTTAGTCCGGTGTTCCCTATAACTTTCGGACAACCGATGAGTGAGCTGGTCCATGTTACCTAAAAACTGAGATGGTCCAACTTCTCACCTCTGCAGACTGTCGCGAGACAGGTTAGTTTTATCCTACTGTTTGCTAACAAAGTTGTGTGTCTCTCCGTCGGTATAGCAGTCCTGCTCAGTACGAGAGGAACGGCAGGTCCGGACATATGGCGCAGCTCTTGTTCGAGAGGACAGTGGAGCGTTGCTACGTCCGTGCGATTATGCCTGAAGGCCTCTTAAGGCAGAATCGCGGCTAGTGGTTGACGGTTTGTGTACGTCTAGCATTGGGATGGTCGCCTTTACTGACGAAAAAGACTCGGGCCGCCACCCGTCGCCCCCCTCCTCTCCTCCTCCTCCACCTCGGAGAGAGAGAGCGAGAGGGCGGGCGGTGCGGCGGGCTAACCCGTGGCGGCTGAGGTCGGGCCACTGCAAGGGGATATCAGGGGGGCGTCGTTCGGGCCAAAGAGTGCCGCGCTCCCCCGCATCCCGAATACGGATCACTCGAATGCTGATGTGACGTATGGAAGCGTTCGCATACGACTTACGTACCAGTCGGGGTGTTATATACGGCAGAGCAGTATCTTCACTGCGATCCGGGAAGACTATTCCCTTTTCAGGCTGGAGGTTTCGTCACGGGCCTTTGGAGATGGCGGAATACCTACCTACCTACCTACCTACCCACCCTTGAATGCATACAGGTGCTGTGTTCAGTGGATGATGACAGATCAGGAGGAGCAGGAGCTGGTGGTTGATGGCCATCAGCCCTCCCCCGATCCATCAAAGGGTGCCTACGCCACTTGGTGCTTGTTTCCCCCCTCCCCCTCTTTGAACCTGCTACGAAGCCCTTGTGGGGCTGCTGCTGCTGCTGGCAGTGGCTGCACAGGAAGCTTGAGGGGACAGAGAGAGAGAGAGAGAGAGAGAGTGGGAGAGCAAGTGGGCATGGGGCGGCTGGATGTGAAGGCGGGGATGCATGCATGCCCGCTCGCCTGGCTGCGTATGTACAGAGCAGAGCTCTTCCCTCCGACCTCAAGCCCAAGGGGGCGCGAGTGTGCATATCTTCCTCCCCAGGAGGGTGCAGCTTAGCTGCAGGGAGGAGATGGGGGGCGAAGGGCATCATCATCAGGCTCTCTGAGGCAGTGCCTTGGACTTGCCCCTCTCCGTACACAGGGCGTGTGGTGTCTGCACAGCCCCCAGACCCGGCGCCAAGGGCTGACGGGCGCGCGCGAGCGAGCCAAGCGAGGGCAAAAGGACTGGGAGAAGGGGGGTGTTCGGCCCGACCAAAAAAGAATTTGCCAATCGACTTGGCCTCCGCAAGGGGATGGCCACATAGAGGCCCGAGGGGAAGCGGGCTGCCCTAGGGCAGGTGGTGGTGCTGAGAGGCTCCAAGGGGATGGCCACATAGAGGCCTGAGGGGAAGCGGGCTGCCCTAGGGCAGGTGGTGGTGGTGCTGAGAGGCTCCAAGGTGGGAGGTGGGGGGGGCAGGGAGGGGTTAGCGCTCAGCCCTCCTCGCTCGGCCCCTTCCCCGTCGGATCGGCGCTCAGAGGGGCCGAGGTGGGAGGGAGAGGCATCGAGGGCGTTCAGCGCTCAGCCCTCCTCGCTCGGCCCCTTCCTCGTCGGATCGGCGCTCAGAGGGGCCGAGGTGGGAGGGAGAGGCATCGTCTGGTTCACACTCACTCCCTCCACACTCGGCCGTTTCCTCGTCGAATCGACGCTCAAGGCGGTCGAGAGTGGTGACTACAACGGTCTGGAGGTAGTGATCCAAGGTTTGAGCGCGCCTGGATGACGGTAGAACACGTCCTTCTAAGGGAAAATCGATATAAATCCTCGCGAGCCTGAATTAGGCCTGCCGAGAACCGTCGAGCCCCGCGGCTCACCCCTATATTTTACCATGGGGAAGGGACACCTTCCCCGACCGGTCCGAGGCGGTGCTGCGGTCCGGCCCTCCCCGAGCCCCGTGCATGTCGCAGGCGCCTGTAGGAGGGTGGCAGCACCCAGGCCGACCTCCCTCTCGGTCCTCCACACTCACACTCGGCCGGTTCCTCATCGAATCGACGCTGGGAGGCTCCAAGGTGGGAGGGGAGGCACGGAGGGGATAGCGCTCAGCCCTCCTGGCTCGGCCCCTTCCTCGTCGAATCGGCGCTCCGAGGGGCCGAGGTGGGAGGAGAGGCATGGAGGTTTAACCTGTTCAGCGCTCAGCCCTCCTCGCTCGGCCCCTTCCTCGTCGGATCGGCGCTCAGAGGGGCCGAGGTGGGAGGAGAGGCATCGAGGGCGTTCAGCACTCAGCCCTCCTCGCTCGGCCCCTTCCTCGTCGGATCGGCGCTCAGAGGGGCCGAGGTGGGAGGAGAGGCATCGAGGGCGTTCAGCGCTCAGCCCTCCTCGCTCGGCCCCTTCCTCGTCGAATCGGCGCTCCGAGGGGCCGAGGTGGGAGGAGAGGCATGGAGGTTTAACCTGTTCAGCGCTCAGCCCTCCTCGCTCGGCCCCTTCCTCGTCGGATCGGCGCTCAGAGGGGCCGAGGTGGGAGGAGAGGCATCGAGGGCGTTCAGCGCTCAGCCCTCCTCGCTCGGCCCCTTCCTCGTCGGATCGGCGCTCAGAGGGGCCGAGGTGGGAGGAGAGGCATCGAGGGCGTTCAGCGCTCAGCCCTCCTCGCTCGGCCCCTTCCTCGTCGGATCGGCGCTCAGAGGGGCCGAGGTGGGAGGAGAGGCATCGAGGGCGTTCAGCGCTCAGCCCTCCTCGCTCGGCCCCTTCCTCGTCGGATCGGCGCTCTGAGGGGCCGAGGTGGGAGGAGAGGCATCGAGGGCGTTCAGCGCTCAGCCCTCCTCGCTCGGCCCCTTCCTCGTCGGGTCGGCGCTCAGAGGGGCCGAGGTGGGAGGGAGAGGCATCGTCTGGTTCACACTCACTCCCTCCACACTCGGCCGTTTCCTCGTCGAATCGACGCTCAAGGCGGTCGAGAGTGGTGACTACAACGGTCTGGAGGTAGTGATCCAAGGTTTGAGCGCGCCTGGATGACGGTAGAACACGTCCTTCTAAGGGAAAATCGATATAAATCCTCGCGAGCCTGAATTAGGCCTGCCGAGAACCGTCGAGCCCCGCGGCTCACCCCTATATTTTACCATGGGGAAGGGACACCTTCCCCGACCGGTCCGAGGCGGTGCTGCGGTCCGGCCCTCCCCGAGCCCCGTGCATGTCGCAGGCGCCTGTAGGAGGGTGGCAGCACCCAGGCCGACCTCTCTCTCGATCCTCCGGCCGGTTCCTCATCGAATCGACGCTGGGAGGCCCCAAGGTGGGAGGGGAGGCATGGAGGGGAGTAGCACTCAGCCCTCCTGGCTCGGCCCCTTCCTCGTCGAATCGACGCTCCGAGGGGCCGAGGTGGGAGGAGAGGCATGGAGGTCATTCAGCACTCAGCCCTCCTCGCTCGGCCCCTTCCTCGTCGGATCGGCGCTCAGAGGGGCCGAGGTGGGAGGAGAGGCATGGAGGTCGTTCAGCCCTGAACCCTCCTCGCTCGGCCCCTTCCTCGCCGGATCGGCGCTCAGAGGGGCCGAGGTGGGAGGAGAGGCATCGAGGTCGTTCAGCACTCAGCCCTCCTCGCTCGGACCCTTCCTCGTCGGATCGACGCTCCGAGGGGCCGAGGTGGGAGGAGAGGCATGGAGGTCGTTCAGCACTCAGCCCTCCTCGCTCGGCCCCTTCCTCGTCGGATCGGCGCTCAGAGGGGCCGAGGCGGGAGGAGAGGCATCGAGGGTGTTCGGCACTCAGCCCTCCTCGCTCGGCCCCTTCCTCGTCGGATCGACGCTAAGAGGGGCCGTGGCGGGAGGAGAGGCATCGAGGTTTAACCTGTTCGGCACTCAGCCCTCCTCGCTCGGCCCCTTCCTCGTCGGATCGGCGCTCAGAGGGGCCGAGGTGGGAGGAGAGGCATCGCGGTTGTTCAGCCCTGAGCCCTCCTCGCTCGGCCCCTTCCTCGTCGGATCGGCGCTCAGAGGGGCCGAGGTGGGAGGAGAGGCATCGCGGTTGTTCAGCCCTGAGCCCTCCTCGCTCGGCCCCTTCCTCGTCGGATCGGCGCTCAGAGGGGCCGAGGTGGCAGGAGAGGCATGGAGGTTGTTCAGCCCTGAGCCCTCCTCGCTCGGCCCCTTCCTCGTCGGATCGGCGCTCAGAGGGGCCGAGGTGGGAGGAGAGGCATCGAGGGCGTTCAGCCCTGAGCCCTCCTCGCTCGGCCCCTTCCTCGTCGGATCGGCGCTCAGAGGGGCCGAGGTGGGAGGAGAGGCATCGTCTGGTTCACACTCATCCCCTCCACACTCGGCCGCTTCCTCGTCGAATCGACGCTGAAGAGGGTCGAGAGTGGTGACTACAACGGTCTGGAGGTAGTGATCCAAGGTTTTAGCGCGCCCCGATCAGGGTGGAACACGTCATTCTAAGGGGAAATCGATATAAATCCTCGCGAGGCTGAAGTAGGCCTGCCGAGAATTTTCGAGCCCCGCCGCTCACCCCTATATTTTACCAAGGGGAAGGGACCCCTTCCCCGACCGGTCCGAGGCGGTGCTGCGGTCCGGCCCTCCCCGAGCCCCGTGCATGTCGCAGGCGCCTGTAGGAGGGTGGCAGCACCCAGGCCGACCCCTCTCTCCATCCTCGACACTCACACTCGGCCGGTTCCTCATCGAACCGACGCTGAGAGGCTCCAAGGTGGGAGGGGAGCCATGGAGGGGACAGCACTCAGCCCTCCTGGCTCGGCCCCTTCCCCGTCGAATCGACGCTCCGAGGGGCCGAGGTGGGAGGAGAGGCATGGAGGTCTTTCAGCACTCAGCCCTCCTCGCTCGGCCCCTTCCTCGTCGGATCGGCGCTCATAGGGGCCGAGGTGGGAGGAGAGGCATCGAGGTCGTTCAGCACTCAGCCCTCCTCGCTCGGCCCCTTCCTCGTCGGATCGGCGCTCAGAGGGGCCGAGGTGGGAGGAGAGGCATCGAGGGCGTTCAGCGCTCAGCCCTCCTCGCTCGGCCCCTTCCTCGTCGGATCGGCGCTCAGAGGGGCCGAGGTGGGAGGAGAGGCATCGAGGTCGTTCAGCACTCAGCCCTCCTCGCTCGGCCCCTTCCTCGTCGGATCGGCGCTCAGAGGGGCCGAGGTGGGAGGAGAGGCATGGAGGTCGTTCAGCACTCAGCCCTCCTCGCTCGGCCCCTTCCTCGTCGGATGGGCGCTCAGAGGGGCCGAGGTGGGAGGAGAGGCATGGAGGTCGTTCAGCACTCAGCCCTCCTCGCTCGGCCCCTTCCTCGTCGGATCGGGGCTCAGACGGGCCGAGGTGGGAGGAGAGGCGTCGAGGTCGCTCAGCACTCAGCCCTCCTCGCTCGGCCCCTTCCTCGTCGGATCGGCGCTCAGAGGGGCCGAGGTGGGAGGAGAGGCATCGAGGGCGTTCAGCGCTCAGCCCCCCTCGCTCGGCCCCTTCCTCGTCGGATCGGCGCTCAGAGGGGCCGAGGTGGGAGGGAGAGGCATCGTCTGGTTCACACTCACTCCCTCCGCACTCGGCCGTTTCCTCGTCGAATCGACGCTGAAGAGGGTCGAGAGTGGTGACTACAACGGTCTGGAGGTAGTGATCCAAGGTTTTAGCGCGCCTCGATCAGGGTGGAACACGTCATTCCAAGGGGAAACCGATAAAATCCTCGCGAGCCTGAATTAGGCCTGCCGAGAACCGTCGAGCCCCGCGGCTCACCCCTATATTTTACCAAGGGGAAGGGACCCCTTCCCCGACCGGTCCGAGGCGGTGCTGCGGTCCGGCCCTCCCCGAGCCCCGTGCATGTCGCAGGCGCCTGTAGGAGGGTGGCAGCACCCAGGCCGAACCCTCTCTCGACCCTCCACACTCACACTCGGCCGGTTCCTCATCGAATCGACGCTGAGAGGCTGCAAGGTGGGAGGGGAGGCATGGAGGGGATAGCACTCAGCCCTCCTCGCTCGGCCCCTTCCTCGTCGAATCGGCGCTCCGAGGGGCCGAGGTGGGAGGAGAGGCACCGAGGGTGTTCAGCACTCAGCCCTCCTCGCTCGGCCCCTTCCTCGTCGGACCGGCGCTCATAGGGGCCGAGGTGGGAGGAGAGGCATCGAGGTCGTTCAGCACTCAGCCCTCCTCGCTCGGCCCCTTCCTCGTCGGACCGGCGCTCAGAGGGGCGCCGAGGTGGGAGGAGAGGCATCGAGGGTGTTCAGCACTCAGCCCTCCTCGCTCGGCCCCTTCCTCGTCGGATCGGCGCTCAGAGGGGCCGAGGTGGGAGGAGAGGCACGGAGGGTGTTCAGCACTCAGCCCTCCTCGCTCGGCCCCTTCCTCGTCGGATCGGCGCTCAGAGGGGCCGAGGTGGGAGGAGAGGCATGGAGGTTTAACCTGTCCAGCACTCAGCCCGCCTCGCTCGGCCCCTTCCTCGTCGGATCGACGAGCTTGGGAGGGTCGAAGGCGGGAGAGGAGGCCGTGAGCCCGTTCACCCTCTCCCTCCGCGCTGGACCCCTTCCACAGGGGATCCCAGCTCGGGAGGGTCGGAGGCGGGAGAGGAGGCCGCGAGCCCGCCCACCCTGTCCCTCCGCGCTGGACCCCTTCCACAGGGGACCCCAGCCCGGCGGGGTGTCCGGAAATTGGGAGAGGAGGCCGTGAGTCTCCCTCTTCCTCACCGCTGAACCCCTTCCACAGGGGATCCCAGCTTGGGAGGGTCGAAGGCGGGAGGGGAGGCCGTGAGCCCGTTCACCCTCTCCCTCTGCGCTGGACCCCTTCCACAGGGGATCCCAGCTCGGGGGGGTCGAAAGCGGGAGGGCAGGCCGTGAGCCCGTCCACCACCCTCTCCCTCTCCCTCGCTGCTGGGCCCCTTCCACAGGGGATCCCGGCTTGGGAGGGTCGGAGGTGGCCAAACCGAGGGTCGATTTTTCGACTTGGGTGCGGCTACAACCCGGGAGGTCTCCTGAACCCCGGGAGTTAATGCTGCTCTTTCTCGCGAACGGCGATGGGGGCGGCAAAAAATTCACTTTGGGGGCGGCTGTGCCCAGGATTTAATCAAGGAAGGGGGTCCCCAGGCAGACGGACCCCCTTCCAGGCCAGAGCAGCCCGAGCGCACTGTAGCGGTTCAGCGGTGGGTCTCGGGGAGTTGTACCCCCGCCACTGGACAGGGCCCCGGGCCACCACTCCTCCGCCTCAGTGCAGGGAGCTGGCATGGTCGAGGGGCCAGAGCGCTGGGAGGGCAGAGTGTGCCCGCGCCATTCCCTGCGCCTCCAACACTCCGGAGCTGAGCTGCAGCGAAGGAGTGGCCTGTGGAGTAGCGGGAGAGATCAGGCAGTCGTCCCGTTGGCACACAAGCCCTGCCCCTCAGCGTAGTGCAGTGCAGGCATGCGTGGCTCGGCCTCTGGCTGTGTGGGGAGAGTGTGCTCGCGCCCCTCCCCTCCGCCTGTGATCGTCCGGAGCTCTGCTGATGCTGCAGCAGCACCAGCGATGGAGTCGGACGTGGAGCAGCGGAGAGGATCATGGGGTCATCTCGTCGGCACAGAAGCTCTCCCCCTCGGTGCAGGGCAGTGCAGGTGAGCATAGCTCGGCCTCCGGCCGTGTGGGGAGAGTGTGCCCGTGCCCTTCCCTCCGCCTCGACCCCTCTAGAGCTGAGCAGCAGCAGCGGAGGAGCAGAGGGGGTGATCGTGGCGTCGGCACACAAGCTCTTCCCCTCAAGTGCAGGGCAGTGCAGGTGAGCGTGGCTCGGCCTCTGGCCGTACGGGGAGAGTGTGCCCGTGCCCTTCCCTCCGCCTCGACCCCTCTAGAGCTGAGCAGCAGCAGCAGCAGCAGAGGAGGAGGAGCAGAGGAGGTGATCGTGGGGTCGGCACACAAGCTCTTCCCCTCAAGTGCAGGGCAGTGCAGGTGAGCGTGGCTCGGCCTCTGGCCGTACGGGGAGAGCGTGCCCGTGCCCTTCCCTCCGCCTCGACCCCTCTAGAGCTGAGCAGCAGTAGCAGCAGCAGCAGCAGCAGCAGAGGAGGTGATCGTGGGGTCGGCACACAAGCTCTTCCCCTCAAGTGCAGGGCAGTGCAGGTGAGCGTGGCTCGGCCTCTGGCCGTACGGGGAGAGTGTGCCCGTGCCCTTCCCTCCGCCTCGAGCCCTCTAGAGCTGAGCAGCAGCAGCAGCAGCAGCAGCGGAGGAGGAGCAGAGGAGGTGATCGTGGGGTCGGCACACAAGCTCTTCCCCTCAAGTGCAGGGCAGTGCAGGTGAGCGTGGCTCGGCCTCTGGCCGTACGGGGAGAGTGTGCCCGTGCCCTTCCCTCCGCCTCGACCCCTCTAGAGCTGAGCAGCAGCAGCAGCAGCAGCAGAGGAGGAGGAGCAGAGGAGGTGATCGTGGGGTCGGCACACAAGCTCTTCCCCTCAAGTGCAGGGCAGTGCAGGTGAGCGTGGCTCGGCCTCTGGCCGTACGGGGAGAGTGTGCCCGTGCCCTTCCCTCCGCCTCGAGCCCTCTAGAGCAGCAGCAGCAGAGGAGGTGATCGTGGGGTCGGCACACAAGCTCCTCCCCTCGGTGCAGGGCAGTGCAGGTGAGCGTGGCTCGGCCTCTGGCCGTACGGGGAGAGTGTGCCCGTGCCCTTCCCTCCGCCTCGACCCCTCTAGAGCTGAGCAGCAGCAGCAGAGGAGGCGTTCGTGGGGTCAGCACACGAGCCCTTTCCCCTCGGTGCAGGGCAGTGCAGGTGAGCGTGGCTCGGCCTCTGGCCGTACGGGGAGAGTGTGCCCGTGCCCTTCCCTCCGCCTCCAGCCCTCTAGAGCTGAGCAGCAGCAGCAGCAGAGGAGGTGAACGTGGGGTCGGCACACAAGCTCTTCCCCTCGGTGCAGGGCAGTGCAGGTGAGCGTGGCTCGGCCTCTGGCCGTACGGGGAGAGTGTGCCCGCGCCCTTCCCTTCGCCTCGAGCCCTCCAGAGCTGAGCAGCAGCAGCGGAGGAGCAGAGGAGGTGATCGTGGGGTCGGCACACAAGCTCTTCCCCTCAAGTGCAGGGCAGTGCAGGTGAGCGTGGCTCGGCCTCTGGCCGTACGGGGAGAGTGTGCCCGTGCCCTTCCCTCCGCCTCGAGCCCTCTAGAGCTGAGCAGCAGCAGCAGCAGCAGCAGCAGCAGCAGCAAAGGAGGAGGACACGGGGTAGTGGAGGTGATCGTGGGGTCGGCCCACAAGCTCCTCCCCTCGGTGCAGGTGAGCGTGGCTCGGCCTCTGGCCGCGTGGGGAGAGTGTGCCCGCGCCCTTCCCTCCGCCTCCAACGCTCCAGAGCCGAGCACCGGCCAAGGAGTAGCAGTCCATGGAGCAACGAGAGGGAACGGGGGCGGTGGCACGCGAGCTCCTGGCCCACCCCGGTGCAGCGCAGGGCATGCATCGCTCGTCCTGTGGCCGTGGGCGGGGGAGTGTTCCCGTGCCGTCCGCACGCTGGGCCCGGCCCTCCTCCCGCTTACTGCAGGCAGGACACTGTCCTGGGGTAGTGGGGGCGGCGGGCGAGGCCGTGACCCCGACGGACGGTTCACCCCCTTCCTCCGCGCTCGGGCCCTTCCACAGGGGATCCAAGCTTGGGGGGGTCGAGGGAGGCCGAACCGGGGGTCGGATTCCCGACTTGGGTGCGGCCCCTTCCCGTTGAAATGCCAGGCCCCGAGGAGTTTCTACCGCTCTCTCCCCCGAACGCGGGAAGGGGGCCCAAAAATAAACTTTTTTCGGGGCTGTGCCCGGGATTTTACCGAGGAAGAGGGACCCCTTCCTACCCGGCAGTGTCGGCAGAGCAGGCCGGGCGTGCTGCAGTGGTTCAGCGGTGGGTCTCGGAGGCTGAGCCTCCGCCGCTGGACAGGGCCCCGGGCCGCCCCTCCCCCGCCTCAGTGCAGGGAGCCGGTGTGGTCGAGGGGCCGGGAGAGCAGAGTGTGCCCGAGCCCTTCCCTCTCCGCCTCCGCCTCCGGCCCTCCCGAGCGGCGCTGAGCTGCAGCAAAGGAGTGGCCCATGGGGCAGTGAGAGTGGGATTGTGGGGCCATCTGGCTGGCACAAAAGCTCGTCCCGTCAGTGCAGGGCAGTGCAGGTGCGCAAAGCTGGGCCTCTGGCCGTACGGGGAGAGTGTTCCCGTGCCCTTCCCTCCGCCTCTGGCCCTCTAGAGCTGAGCAGCAGCAGCAGCAGCAGCAGCAGCAGAGGAGGTGATTGTTGGGTCGGCACACAAGCTCTTCCCCTCAAGGGCAGGGCAGTGCAGGTGAGCGTGGCTCGGCCTCTGGCCGTACGGGGAGAGTGTGCCCGTGCCCTTCCCTCCGCCTCGAGCCCTCTAGAGCTGAGCAGCAGCAGCAGCAGCAGCAGCAGCGAAGGAGGAGGACACGGGGCAGTGGAGGTGATCGTGGGGTCGGCACACAAGCTCCTCCCCTCGGTGCAGGTGAGCGTGGCTCGGCCTCTGGCCGTGTGGGGAGAGTGTGCCCGCGCCCTTCCCTCCGCCTCGAGCCCTCTAGAGCTGAGCAGCAGCAGCAGCAGCAAAGGAGGAGGACACGGGGTAGTGGAGGTGATCGTGGGGTCGGCCCACAAGCTCCTCCCCTCGGTGCAGGTGAGCGTGGCTCGGCCTCTGGCCGTGTGGGGAGAGTGTGCCCGCGCCCTTCCCTCCGCCTCCAACGCTCCAGAGCCGAGCACCGGCCAAGGAGTAGTAGTCCATGGAGCAACGAGAGGGAACGGGGGCGGTGGCACGCGAGCTCCTGGCCCACCCCGGTGCAGCGCAGGGCATGCATCGCTCGTCCTGTGGCCGTGGGCGGGGGAGTGTTCCCGTGCCGTCCGCACGCTGGGCCCGGCCCTCCTCCCGCTTACTGCAGGCAGGACACTGTCCTGGGGTAGTGGGGGCGGCGGGCGAGGCCGTGACCCCGACGGACGGTTCACCCCCTTCCTCCGCGCTCGGGCCCTTCCACAGGGGATCCAAGCTTGGGGGGGTCGAGGGAGGCCGAACCGGGGGTCGGATTCCCGACTTGGGTGCGGCCCCTTCCCGTTGAAATGCCAGGCCCCGAGGAGTTTCTACCGCTCTCTCCCCCGAACGCGGGAAGGGGGCCCAAAAATAAACTTTTTTCGGGGCTGTGCCCGGGATTTTACCGAGGAAGAGGGACCCCTTCCTACCCGGCAGTGTCGGCAGAGCAGGCCGGGCGTGCTGCAGTGGTTCAGCGGTGGGTCTCGGAGGCTGAGCCTCCGCCGCTGGACAGGGCCCCGGGCCGCCCCTCCCCCGCCTCAGTGCAGGGAGCCGGTGTGGTCGAGGGGCCGGGAGAGCAGAGTGTGCCCGAGCCCTTCCCTCTCCGCCTCCGCCTCCGGCCCTCCCGAGCGGCGCTGAGCTGCAGCAAAGGAGTGGCCCATGGGGCAGTGAGAGTGGGATTGTGGGGCCATCTGGCTGGCACAAAAGCTCGTCCCGTCAGTGCAGGGCAGTGCAGGTGCGCAAAGCTGGGCCTCTGGCCGTACGGGGAGAGTGTTCCCGTGCCCTTCCCTCCGCCTCTGGCCCTCTAGAGCTGAGCAGCAGCAGCAGCAGCAGAGGAGGTGATTGTTGGGTCGGCACACAAGCTCTTCCCCTCAAGGGCAGGGCAGTGCAGGTGAGCGTGGCTCGGCCTCTGGCCGTACGGGGAGAGTGTGCCCGTGCCCTTCCCTCCGCCTCGAGCCCTCTAGAGCTGAGCAGCAGCAGCAGCAGCAGCAGCAGCAGCAGCGAAGGAGGAGGACACGGGGCAGTGGAGGTGATCGTGGGGTCGGCACACAAGCTCCTCCCCTCGGTGCAGGTGAGCGTGGCTCGGCCTCTGGCCGTGTGGGGAGAGTGTGCCCGCGCCCTTCCCTCCGCCTCGAGCCCTCTAGAGCTGAGCAGCAGCAGCAGCAGCAAAGGAGGAGGACACGGGGTAGTGGAGGTGATCGTGGGGTCGGCCCACAAGCTCCTCCCCTCGGTGCAGGTGAGCGTGGCTCGGCCTCTGGCCGTGTGGGGAGAGTGTGCCCGCGCCCTTCCCTCCGCCTCCAACGCTCCAGAGCCGAGCACCGGCCAAGGAGTAGTAGTCCATGGAGCAACGAGAGGGAACGGGGGCGGTGGCACGCGAGCTCCTGGCCCACCCCGGTGCAGCGCAGGGCATGCATCGCTCGTCCTGTGGCCGTGGGCGGGGGAGTGTTCCCGTGCCGTCCGCACGCTGGGCCCGGCCCTCCTCCCGCTTACTGCAGGCAGGACACTGTCCTGGGGTAGTGGGGGCGGCGGGCGAGGCCGTGACCCCGACGGACGGTTCACCCCCTTCCTCCGCGCTCGGGCCCTTCCACAGGGGATCCAAGCTTGGGGGGGTCGAGGGAGGCCGAACCGGGGGTCGGATTCCCGACTTGGGTGCGGCCCCTTCCCGTTGAAATGCCAGGCCCCGAGGAGTTTCTACCGCTCTCTCCCCCGAACGCGGGAAGGGGGCCCAAAAATAAACTTTTTTCGGGGCTGTGCCCGGGATTTTACCGAGGAAGAGGGACCCCTTCCTACCCGGCAGTGTCGGCAGAGCAGGCCGGGCGTGCTGCAGTGGTTCAGCGGTGGGTCTCGGAGGCTGAGCCTCCGCCGCTGGACAGGGCCCCGGGCCGCCCCTCCCCCGCCTCAGTGCAGGGAGCCGGTGTGGTCGAGGGGCCGGGAGAGCAGAGTGTGCCCGAGCCCTTCCCTCTCCGCCTCCGCCTCCGGCCCTCCCGAGCGGCGCTGAGCTGCAGCAAAGGAGTGGCCCATGGGGCAGTGAGAGTGGGATTGTGGGGCCATCTGGCTGGCACAAAAGCTCTTCCCGTCAGTGCAGGGCAGTGCAGGTGCGCAAAGCTGGGCCTCTGGCCGTACGGGGAGAGTGTTCCCGTGCCCTTCCCTCCGCCTCTGGCCCTCTAGAGCTGAGCAGCAGCAGCAGCAGCAGCAGCAGCAGAGGAGGTGATTGTTGGGTCGGCACACAAACTCTTCCCCTCGGTGCAGGGCAGTGAAGGTGAGCGTGGCTCGGCCTCTGGCCGTACGGGGAGAGTGTGCCCGTGCCCTTCCCTCCGCCTCGAGCCCTCTAGAGCTGAGCAGCAGCAGCAGCAGCAGCAGCGAAGGAGGAGGACACGGGGCAGTGGAGGTGATCGTGGGGTCGGCCCACAAGCTCCTCCCCTCGGTGCAGGTGAGCGTGGCTCGGCCTCTGGCCGTGTGGGGAGAGTGTGCCCGCGCCCTTCCCTCCGCCTCCAACGCTCCAGAGCCGAGCACCGGCCAAGGAGTAGCAGTCCATGGAGCAACGAGAGGGAACGGGGGCGGTGGCACGCGAGCTCCTGGCCCACCCCGGTGCAGCGCAGGCATGCATGGCTCGTCCTGTGGCCGTGGGCGGGGGAGTGTTCCCGTGCCGTCCGCACGCTGGGCCCGGCCCTCCTCCCGCTCAGTGCAGGCAGGACACTGTTCTGGGGGAGTGGGGGCGGCGGGCGAGGCCGTGACCCCGACGGACGGTTCACCCCCTTCCTCCGCGCTCGGCCCCTTCCACAGGGGATCCAAGCTTGGGGGGGTCGAGGGAGGCCAAACCGGGGGTCGGATTCCCGACTTGGGTGCGGCCTCTTCCCGTTGAAATGCCAGGCCCCGAGGAGTTTCTACCGCTCTCCCCCGAACGGGGGAAGGGGGCCCAAAAATAAACTTTTTTCGGGGCTGTGCCCGGGATTATACCAAGGAAGAGGGACCCCTTCCTACCCGGCAGTGTCGGCAGAGCAGGCCGGGCGTGCTGCAGTGGTTCAGCGGTGGGTCTCGGAGGCTGAGCCTCCGCCGCTGGACAGGGCCCCGGGCCGCCCCTCCCCCGCCTCAGTGCAGGGAGCCGGTGTGGTCGAGGGGCCGGGAGAGCAGAGTGTGCCCGAGCCCTTCCCTCTCCGCCTCCGCCTCCGGCCCTCCCGAGCGGCGCTGAGCTGCAGCAAAGGAGTGGCCCATGGGGCAGTGAGAGTGGGATTGTGGGGCCATCTGGCTGGCACAAAAGCTCTTCCCGTCAGTGCAGGGCAGTGCAGGTGTGCAAAGCTGGGCCTTTGGCCGTGTGGGGAGAGAGTGCCTGTGCCCTTCCCTCCGCCTCCAACCCTCCGGAGCCGAGCAGAAGCGAAGGAGTGGGCCACTGGAGCAGCGAGAGAGGGATCGTTGGGTGGCACATCAGCTCTGCCCCTCGGTGCATTGTAAGTCCTATGAGCAGGGCGCATCGGCCGGCCCTCGCCTGCGTGGGGACGGACTGAGGTCGGAGGAGAAGGCCCGGGTGGTGTTCGGGCGTCCGTCCATTGCCGTTGCCGGAGGAGGGGCCTCCCCGTACGCTGCGTGCTGTGCGTGGGTCGGGTTCCTTGGCTGGTCTCGGCACGATTCTGGCATGCCGCCCATTTCCCGGGGGCACAAAGCGGCTGGGAGCTGTCTGACGAGGGCTCCGGCCGCCTGTGCTGCCGCCAGGGAAGCTCGGGGCTGGCGCAACCTACTTTCGCTGGTCAAGTGCACATGCCAGTGGGTCGATGGGGTCCCGGGAAGCCGGAGGTCCGACGGGTCACACCGAACGACTGACCGGCTTGCCGCCACCGGCTGCCTAGGGTGTGCAGACCCGAGGGACTCTCTCTACGGGGAAACCCACGAATAGGGAGAATGCCCGGGAGCCGGAGGGGTCAGAGGGCAGAGTGTGGCTGTGCCTTTCCCTCCGCCTCCTAGACCCACCCTCCGGAGCCGAGCACCGGCAAAGGGGGGGGGTGGGCTTACCAAGACGGATCGTGGGGTCGGTCCGCAGCAGGGGCTCCTCTGGCTCTCGGTGCAGTGTGAGTATCGAGTGCCGGAAGGGCTCACCATACCCGCGTGGCTCTCCTCCGTTTTCAGAGGCGGGTGGTGGCCAACGGGGAGAGAAGACAGAAGGGGTGGGGCGGGCGGCTCTCAGAACCAAGGGCTTGCCTAACCTAACCCCAAGACAGGGAGCGACCTGGGTAGCGGGGTCGGCTCTCCGAGTGCAACCTAACCTTGAGGAAGAGAGAGTGAGCGGCCCTTCAGTGGGTGGCTGGCTCTGTGTTGGCCAGTTCTTCTGGCGGGCGGACGATAGTCGAAGGAGAGGGCCCGGGTGGTGTTCGGGCGTCCGTCCATTGCCGTTACCGGAATAGGAGGAGGGGCCTCCCCGCACCCTGTGCGGGGGGGAAACTTCTCCGGCTGGTTTCGGCATGGCTCTGGCACGCCGCCTGACTCCCGGGGCACAACGCGGCCGGGTGCTTTCAGTCGAGGGCCCCGGCTGCCTGTGCTACTGTCAGGGGGAGAGGCCGGCGCTTAAGAAAAGAGAAAACCAGGTCCACGAAGCACATGCCAGTGGGTCGACGAGGTCCCGGGAAGCCGGAGGTCCGACGGTCACACCGAACGACTAACCGGCTTGCCGTCGTCGACTGCCTAGGGTGTGCAGACCTGAGGGACTCTCTCTACGGGGAAACCCACGAATAGAGAGAATGCCCAGCTACAGGTGAGAGGGCAGGCAGCGGGAGAAGAAGAAGGTCCACTTCTGCTGCTGAATGTGCCCTTGTCATGGGAGTCTGTGGTGGTGGTGGCTGAGGAGAAGCCATCCTCATCATCAGCTCCTGCCTGATATCGAATGCCATTGCGGGAGGGCTCACTTGACTCCTGTGTGAGGTCTTGGCCCCCCATGGCTGTTGTGTCTTACAGTGAATTGGACCAGTGAGTGAGTGAGCGAGCAGAGAGGGCCGCCACTACTACTCTAATTAGGCGCAGGCTGTGAGGGGAGAGTATTGTGTGCTGGGGTGGTGTTGCATGCTGGTTGTACTGCAGGTGATGACGACGAAATGTTTGTCACAAGTGCTGCATCAACAACGACAACGGCAGAAGCAACTGGTACCACAGACACAGACACCCCCAACCAGCCTAGGCGCAAATCCAAGCTATTACTCCGTATATAGCTACCTGGTTGATCCTGCCAGTAGTCATATGCTTGTCTCAAAGATTAAGCCATGCATGTGTAAGTACAAGCCTATGCAAGGTAAAACCGCGAATGGCTCATTAAAACAGCTATGTTTCATTGGATCTGTACCCAATTACTTGGATAACTGTGGTAATTCTAGAGCTAATACATGCACACAGAGTCCCTGACCGAGAGGGAAGGGCGCTTTTATTAGTTTAAAACCGGTCGGCGGATCTCGGTCCGTAACCTGCCTGTGGTGAATCTGGATAACTTTGAGCTGAGCGCACAGTCTCCGCACTGGCGCCGCATCTTTCAAGTGTCTGCCTTATCAGCTTTCGATTGTAGGTTATGCGCCTACAATGGCTATAACGGGTAACGGGGAATCAGGGTTCGATTCCGGAGAGGGAGCCTGAGAAACGGCTACCACATCCAAGGAAGGCAGCAGGCACGCAAATTACCCACTCCCGGCCTGGGGAGGTAGTGACGAAAAATAACGATGTGAGACTCATCCGAGGCCTCACAATCGGAATGAGTACACTTTAAATCCTTTAACGAGGATCTATTGGAGGGCAAGTCTGGTGCCAGCAGCCGCGGTAATTCCAGCTCCAATAGCGTATATTAAAGTTGTTGCGGTTAAAAAGCTCGTAGTTGGACTACAGTTCCGGACTGACGGTACACCTCCCGGTGTCTACTGTCACGCTCCGAACAGCCTGGTATTTAACAGTCCAGGCCCCGCTGGCTCGCCCGGGGTGCTCTTCATCGAGTGTCCCGAGTGGCTGGCAAGTTTACTTTGAAAAAATTAGAGTGCTCAGAGCAGGCTACATGAATGGCCTAAATGTCTATGCATGGAATAATGGAATAGGACCTCGGTTCTATTTTGTCGGTTTTCCTCGGAACCCGAGGTAATGACTAATAGAAACAGGCGGGGGCATTCGTATTGCGACGCTAGAGGTGAAATTCTTGGACCGTCGCAGGACGAACTACTGCGAAAGCATTTGCCAAGGATGTTTTCATTAATCAAGAACGAAAGTTAGAGGTTCGAAGGCGATCAGATACCGCCCTAGTTCTAACCATAAACGATGCTGACCAGCGATCCGTTGGCGTTATTCCCATGACCCAGCGGGCAGCTTCCGGGAAACCAAAGTCTTTGAGTTCCGGGGGAAGTATGGTTGCAAAGCTGAAACTTAAAGGAATTGACGGAAGGGCACCACCAGGAGTGGAGCCTGCGGCTTAATTTGACTCAACACGGGAAATCTCACCAGGCCCGGACACCGGAAGGATTGACAGATTGAGAGCTCTTTCTCGATTCGGTGGGTGGTGGTGCATGGCCGTTCTTAGTTGGTGGAGCGATTTGTCTGGTTAATTCCGATAACGAACGAGACTCTGGCCTATTAACTAGTCGACGGATCTCCATTAATTGGTGTCCAGTTCGCAACTTCTTCTTAGAGGGATAAGTGGCAATTCTAGCTGCACGAGATTGAGCAATAACAGGTCTGTGATGCCCTTAGATGTTCTGGGCCGCAGGGTCGCTACACTGAAGGGATCAGCGTGTTTTCCCCTCCGAGAGGAGCGGGTAACCCGTTCAAACCCCTTCATGATAGGGATTGGGGCTTGCAATTGTTTCCCATGAACGAGGAATTCCCAGTAAGCGCAAGTCATCAGCTTGCGTTGATTACGTCCCTGCCCTTTGTACACACCGCCCGTCGCTACTACCGATTGAATGATTTAGTGAGGACTTTGGACTGGCGCCCTTGGATGCCTTGCTTCCCTTCACTGGGAGTGGGTGCCTCGGGCTGACGGAAAGATGTCCAAACTTGATCATTTAGAGGAAGTAAAAGTCGTAACAAGGTTTCCGTAGGTGAACCTGCGGAAGGATCATTACCAGTTGGATGGATGGAAGGAAGGACTCCTCCTCCCACTCCTAATAACAACAACTATACTTCATTGAGGGTTGCCTTGGGAGGAGATGATGGTGGTTCATTCACATCAGACTCGGCAAGCACACCCCCGTGATGGCAGAAGAGGGAAAAAAAGAGAGAGAGAGAGAGAGAGAGATACAGAGAGAGGATGTGTGGAGAGATGTAGGAGGTCGAAGGACAGAAGACACAGTGCCAAAGTAACTGGCTCCTGGTCGTCCGCCTCCTCCTCCTCCTCCTCCTCCTCCTCCTCCTCCTCCTCTCCTCGTTCTTGCCATCAGTTCCCCCCCCCTACTGTGCGTTCCCGGCACCCAACAGCATACCCTACTCCCTAAATAGAGCAAAGGGAGAAGGAAGACCAACAGCCCTTCTCGAGCACCCAGCGCACACATGCATATACACACGTATCTGTATTATCCTCCTGCTGCTGCTGCTCTCCTTGTCCTCCTCCTGAGGATTCCCATCCCCCTGCTGCTGCTGCTGCTGCTGCTGCTGCTGCTGGTGCAGAGGTAAGATGGGATGAGAGGGGGAGGGAGAGAGAGAGGATGGGTGTCAATAAAGCACCGTGCTAAGGGGAAGGAGAAGGAAGAGCAAGCCCATCTCGAACGTCAGCTAATGATGATGTGGGCTGCTGTACTTGTTACTATGGAGGCAGAGGCCCACCTCCTATGACACTAGTATCATGTGCCACCCTCTGCCGGCGCGCGCTCTCTCTCTACGTCTCCCACCGTTGGTTGGGCGAGTAGCCAGCAGAGGCAGCCAGAGCCGGAGAAAGGTGGCGTCGGTTGATACGTCTGGTGGTGTCGGTCCCTATTCCTAGTGACGAGAGAGGAAAAGCCTGGTCGGGTGCATCCCGCAGGCAGCACGAAACCTCTTCTACCAAGGTCAGCCGTGAGTGACACCTCACTGGCTCTGTCTGGAAACCTAAGAATTGTGCGACATGGACCTGGCAAGTCCGAGATCGCTTCTTCTCCCAAACTGTGACACAACTCTTAACGGGGGATCACTTGGCTCGTGGGTCGATGAAGACCGCAGCGAACTGCGAGTCGGTATGTGATACGCATTTTCAGATACATCGACAAGTCGAACGCACATTGCGGTGGCTTGCCCCGTAGGGTAGCCGCCACTCCTGGACGAGGGTCATACAAGGCCTCTAACAACACGCTGGTGAGAACCGGCAATGGGCTAACTAGCCGCGAGAGGGGCGACTTGGGGCTACGTCAACAATTGACTGTCTTTCGGGCAGAGCCCCAAGGAGCCGACAAGACATTCCTCTCAGCCTTGGGGATTCGCAGTGCCGCCCCCACCGGGCTCTGCTGCGTTCCTTCAAAACCAACCCATTGATATAACCTGTCACTGGGGAGGGCGTCGTCGTCGTTGTCCTTGTGTGTCCGTGCAGGCATGCATGGTGACGGTCGGCCCCACCCTCCCCATCAAGCAAGGGACTGAACACTGGGAGATCTGTAAGGCGATTTAAAGAAGCTCTCAGGGGGCCGAACAGTGTTCTGGAGAGGCTGGGGTGTAGCACCGGGACTACCGTTTCATTTCCACACCGTCCACTCTTCTCCTACCCAGGGGTAGAGGAGACGCGGTGCTCGACATTGTGACTAAAACAAGTCGGTGCACCGCCGGAGGTGGAGTCAAGGTGGGACTTGGAAAGGAACCAAGGTGAGGCAGGCAGGCAGGCAGGAAGGAAGGAAGGCAGGCAGGTGGGACAGAGGATGCAGTTTGACCTGTCTTCTTCCCGCTCTCCTCCTCCTCCCCCTGCTCTTGCTCTCACCTCCTTTGTCCCAAGTGACGCACAGCCCGACATGGTTCATTTTTCCTCTCTTCTGTGCCGTCGGAGTGCTCATCATGGGGTCTCCGACAGAAGGGACGAAGGGTGCTCTGCGGCCTACTACCACCACCAGTACTGAGGTCTGCTCTGTGGAGTCGAGGAGCAACATGTTACCTTGACGAGGGTGGTCCTGTGGTGGGTGGGTGGGTGGGTCCGTGGAGAGGGGATGCTGTAGTGAGTGGATCACTGTCCTGCTGACCCTGTGCTGCTGCTGCTGCTGCTGCTCCTGCTGCTGCTGCTGCTGCTGTTGTCTTTGGCTGGCCCCAGGCCAGTCTGGTCGACAGTAATGGGACTGATTGGTCCCGATAGCTCAGTCAGATGGTCAGTCAGTGTGTCAGTCACCCCTTGTGTAACCGGGTGGGAACTCGGCTCCGAGGAGGAGCAAGAAGAGTTAGCCGGGTACACGTGCACACCCTTATCGTCGTCCGAGGAGCCCGTGGCTCTCGTTTGGCGGCACAGGAGCAAGAGACGAATGACCGGGCGTGCGCGCTCCACTGACCCCGAGAACGGTAGTGGAACGGGAAGTGGACAGGTAGAGGCAGGTGGAGAAGTTGGCCGCGAAGGTAGTCTGTTTTGGGTTATAGAATATACCCGGCCGACCTTTGCTGTGCTCTCTCCCTTCTGTGCTCGTCCCTTTGACTTGAGTGATGGGTGATAAGAAAGACAACCAAGGGCCTCCGGGACCCACTGCAATCCGCCCTCCCCCCCCCCTCCCTGCGCCTCCTCACCGCAAAAGCAGCTGCCGCCAGCGTGCCAATGACCACCGTAGTCGGCGGCAGGCAGGGGCGGCTGCTGCTGCTGCTGCTGCTGCAGCAGGCGGTGGGGAGAGCCTCGGGTCCGCTCGGGTCTGAATCGAACCGTGGCGGTCCCCGAGGAACGGCGTGCGTGGCGCGCGCCGCCGGGGGCTGGGGGTGGTGTACGGGAAGGCTAGAGGCAAGAGAAGTGGAAAGGGTGGTAACAACGCTGCAGCAGCCTGCTGCTGCTGCTTATGCTGTTGTGCGTGTCAGACGGCTGCCTGATGCATCCCTCACTCCTTGCTTCTGTCGGTCCACAGAGAACCGACACCTACCAGTACTTGGCATTTGCAAGGGTCTGGTTGTCGCGTTGGCCAAGTCAGTGAGCAGACTGCCGGCTCCTCCCCTCTCGCCCCTCGTCGTGGGGGGAGAGAAGAAGAAGAAGAAGAAGGAGGAGGAGGAGGAGAACTCGTTTCTCCTTGTCCCGCACTGCTCATTGGCGGTCACCAACAAGCCTTTTGAAGTGGCCCTCGTTGCCAACTGCAGCGCCCGGAGAGGAGGAGGAGGAGGAGGCTTCTTGTTCTCCTCCTTTCTCTAGAGGAACTGCAGGAGGAGGACTCAACGAGGGCCCGGCGGAGGCGCCAGATGTTCGCCGTTGTCGTGACGGCCTGGAGTAGCCCGCACGCAGAGGCCCGAGCTCCTTGAGGGTCCCGAGTAGTGTGGGTGAAACTTGAAGTCTGGCTGACGTGAGGAGTCGTGCGTGCCCGATGATGATGGGGATCGGGCAAGGCGCTTCCTCGATGATTGTTGTACGTACTGGGGGCGGGGGAAGCCCTGACAACACGAACGAGCTTGTGGAAGCTGGTTGCTGCCGGTACAAGTGGTGGTGGTGTCGGTAAGTGTCGGGTGAGAAAAGCAGTTAGTTGATTTGCTGCTGCTGGTGCCGGTGCTGCTGCTTTAGATGCCTTCTTCACGCAGGCGGCAGCAGCAGCATTGAGCCCCAAAAGAGACGCAGCAGCAGCAGCAGCTGCCCACCCTACCGAGAAGAAGTACTTTGGAACGAGCAGTGCCATAGTAGTACCGATGCCACCGGAGAGCCACAAAGCAACAGCAAAGTGTAGTTAGTGGAGGGTGTTACCTTGCCAGTACCAAACAATAATCACTCTTGGTCACGACCTCGTCCCAGGAGAGATCACCCGCCAAATTTAAGCATATTAATAAGCGGAGGAAAAGAAACCAACAGGGATTCCCTTAGTAAGGGCGACTGAACCGGGAAGAGCCCAGCGCATAACCTCGAACCCTCACTGAGGCGTCCTCGAGGGTGTTGCGTTTCAGAGGGTCCAGCACGCCGACCATTCTCGCCTAAGTCTCGTTTGAAAGCGGCTCATTACCCAAGGAGGGTGATAGGCCCGTATGGCGACTCACCCGTGAGGGATACCTTGGTCGGCGGAAAGGGCTTTTCTGTAGAGTCAGGTTGCTTGAAACTGCAGCCTAAAGCAGGTGGTAAACTCCATCTAAGGCTAAATATGACCACGAGACCGATAGCGAACAAGTACCGTGAGGGAAAGTTGAAAAGAACTTTGAAGAGAGAGTTCAATAGTACGTGAAACCGTTAAGAGCCTAAACGGGTGGAACTCGTAGATCGAAATGAGGGGATTCAGCTCGATGGCGTCGGCTGGGCCGAGAGGTCCGCCTGGTAAGTGACGCCCGCGCGTTCGGCGTTCGCGCCGGCGCGGGCCCGCCTCCGGTTTCTCACGCCGGCGCCGGAGGGCGTATTTCTCCTCGAAGTAGATTGCCGCAGCCATTGCCGGGGACGTCGAAGGCCCGGGCGGATTGGTACCTCGCCGTGCCCCCTTCTGCCGCCCTTCCCCTCCTCGGGGAGGTAGCGGGGCTGGGCGGGCGGCGGGGGAAACCCCCGGTGACAAAATACCCTGACTGCCCTGCGATGGTTTAATGAGTGGCGAGGGGGGCCGCTTTTTGAGGGTCGCGGGAGTGCCCGCGACCGTGCGGTCTCCCTCTGCGGTAATGGCTAAGTCGGTGGACCACCCGCCCCGTCTTGAAACACGGACCAAGGAGTTCAACATGTGTGCGAGTCATTGGGTGCACTAAACCCAGAGGCGAAATGAAAGTGAGACACTGCGGGGGGCCTCGCCCCTCCCCTCTCCTCCTCCGACTCTTCCCCCCCTGTCCTGTTCTTCTTCTCCCGAAGGAGGCTGCGGCGGGGCCCAGGGCAGGTCGGCTGGCTGGCGGGGAGGCGGCCGGGGTCTCCTGGGGCTGATCCCTCGGCCACGCAGCACGCCCGGCTCCCTTGGAAGGGGCGACGAGGGGGTGAGTCCCTTTCCCTCCTCTCCTCCGACCTCGGTTTTGGCGTCCGGCGGCGTGCGGTGGCCCTCGCCCGAGTGCTCCGGGGCGCACGCGGCGGCGGTCGTCGTCGTCCTCCTCTCTGAGGGGGCGCGCGGCCGCCGCGCCCAACGCGTGGACACGCTCTCCGGTGTCGGGGGGGCGCAAGCCCGGGACTTGCCGTATCGGCCCTCCGCGGAGGGGCGGGCTCGGGGGGGCGGATACCCGCCTCCCTCCCGTTTTCCACCTGCGGCAGGTGCCGGCAAGTACCTTGAGCAGATATGTTGAGACCCGAAAGATGGTGAACTATGCCTGGCCAGGATGAAGCCAGAGGAAACTCTGGTGGAGGTCCGGAGCGATTCTGACGTGCAAATCGATCGTCAGAGCTGGGTATAGGGGCGAAAGACTAATCGAACCATCTAGTAGCTGGTTCCCTCCGAAGTTTCCCTCAGGATAGCTGGCACTCGTACATGAGTTTCATCCGGTAAAGCGAATGATTAGAGGTCTTGGGGACGAAACGTCCTCAACCTATTCTCAAACTTTAAATGGGTGAGTGTCTGGGCTTTCTTGAAAGACGGGGCGCGGCGGCCTTCCAAAAGCCGCTGGCGCCGCCGTCCACGACTGAAGCTCCAGAGCCAAATCACTGAGTGCCTAGTGGGCCAATTTTGGTAAGCAGAACTGGCGCTGTGGGATGAACCAAATGTCGAGTTAAGGGGCCTAAATGAATGCTCATAGAACCCAAGAAAGGTGTTGGTTGCTATAGACAGCAGGACGGTGGCCATGGAAGTTGGAATCCGCTAAGGAGTGTGTAACAACTCACCTGCCGAAGCAACTAGCCCTTAAAATGGTATGGCGCTCAAGCATTCTCCCGATACTCGACCGCCGGTGGCACAACAGGCTTCGCCACGCAAGTCTTTAAGCCCCGGTGAGTAGGAGGGCGCGGTGGTGAGCGTTGAAGGTTTCGGCGTGAGCCGGACTGGAGCCGCCACTGGTGCAGATCTTGGTGGTAGTAGCAACTAATCGAGAGAGACTCCCTTGTAGGCCGATGTGGAGAAGGGTTCCATGTGAACATCAATTGGACATGGATCAGTCGCTCCTGAGCCCAAGGCTAACGCCTTGTACCACGTCGAGCGGTAACGGCTTCAGACGACCAGCCAGTTCCAAGCAGCGCAGCTGGCGATCTCCCCCCCCTCCATAGGCGCATTCATTCCCGTCTTTCCAATTGATGACTGACGGTGACGAACGCCACAAGCAGCTGGAGAAACAGCCGAGAAGGGCCAAAAGCAGCAGCAGCAGCTTGAAGAAGCAGCACCAGAGGCGAAGAAGCACAGAGGGCGCAGGGTGTGCGTGGCCGCTTAATGAGGCTGGTGGGCTGCGGTTGTAGTGACCGCAGTGGCAGCAGCGGTGGCATAGCTATCCTTGTTGTTCTCGGTGTGGTTGCCGGTGGTGCAGCGGCTGTGGCCGTGGCTGCCGCTGTCGGCGTCATCGTATTACGTCGCGTGCGTTGCGTGCGAGCACGCGACGGCGCGACGCGACGGAGGCGCAGGGGGGGGTTGGTCTGCCGCCCGGGCAGAAACACAGAGGGGGGGCCGAGTACGGCTCCTCCTCCACCGGGGCGTTGGCACCCGGCACGATCGATAGAGGCGTAGCAGCACCCATCGTCCTCCTCTGCTAATGACGACCATGGTCAGGAGGAGAGGCACTTGCCCTCGCCTTCGGGCGCAAGCACTCGGTGGCTGTGCGGCGCCCGGCGGGTGAGGGGGACTAGTAGTTGGAGCGGCATTGCATCAGTGGCAGCCTCACCACCAGCATCATCAGCAGGTTCGGGGTCGGTTTCGGTGGGGGCGCAGTCACAGCGCCGTCCGCTGGCCCTCTCTCCACCTGTCTGACTGCTGTAACCGGTGTACAGGGCTGCCCGTGGCATCTGTTTCTCCATGGAGCGATGCCCGTGCAGGAACCCCGCTGCTCCGCGAATCCCACCGCAAGGTGTGCCTGGTGCTGCCGGTCTCGTGCCACTTAATGAAAAGAAACCTGCCCACTACTACTGCTGCTGCTGCTGCCGCTGCTAGCTGCAGCGGCGGCGGTGGTGGTGGTGGTGGCAGGGGTGCCTGCATCCCTTCCCTGTGGCACATACGCAACGGTGTGTCACCTGCTCTGCTCCTCTCCGCGCGCTCCCCGCCGTTGTCGGCGGTGGAGGCGGCGGCGGCGATGGTGGCAGTAGTAGCAGCGGGGAAGGGAGACTGGTTGCTCACTACTGGACGAATTCCTCCCAGGCGCCCGTGGCCGTGGCCTTCCCTGCCCCCTTGCTAAGCTCTGAAGGCAGTAGGGGCTTGTTCAAAGGAAGGGGGACGGAAGAGCGGCGGTTTGGCCCGTATCTATCTGTCTGTCTGTCAGGCTGAGTTCAGGCCCGATACACGTGGCGGGAGGCGTGCGTGTTCTGGGGCGCGCACGAAAGTCTGTTTGAAACCCGGGTCCCATATTGTCCCGCGGCGGGTGCCCATCTCTTCGGGGTCACTGAGCATACGTCACGGGACAGCCGCGGCCCGCAGTTACCCGTTGGGAGTTCGTTGGCGAAAGGGGATACGGTTAAGATTCCGTAACTTAGACCTGGAAGATCCACACCGCACGTCGGTGTGGAAAAGCAGGGACCTGGCAACGGGAAAAAGCCTGCGGATACCGGCGGAGGTCCGGGAAAGAGTTTTCTTTTCTGTTTTAGGCGCCGTGGCCCTGGAAGCCACTCGCAGTGAGAAAGGGCAATGGTAACACGGCTGCCGTAGAGCGCCGCAGGTGGGTGGCGTCCCGTGCTCCTCCGCCGGGCCTTGAAAACGCATGTGCTGAGTAACCTGCTGGGTGAACCAGTCCCCCAGGGCTGGGACGGACCCATTTTCGGGCTAATGCGTACCCATATCCGCATCTGGTCTCCAAGGTATGTAGCCTCTGGTCGATAGATTAATGTAGGTAAGGGAAGTCGGCAAATTAGATCCGTAACTTCGGGATAAGGATTGGCTCTGAGGGTCGGGTCAGTCGGGCCTGTGCTGGAAGCGGAGCCTGGTCGTGGCCGCTGGACTGGGCCTCGATAGGAGGCATCCAGGGGGCGGCGAGGTGGCGGGAGGGGGCCCCGGGTGCGGGTGTGTCGTCGTGGTGGCGTCACTGGCGGTGGTGGTGGTGTCTCTGGTGTGGTGGTGTGGTGTGGGGCGGTCCGGTGGTCGGTGGTGGGTTCCGGCCGGCGGCGGCGGCGGCTGCAGCGGTTCTCGGGCCGTGCTCGCGCTCCGGCGCGGGTGCTCAGCCCCCCCGCCGTCGTCGTTGTCGTCTGTGCCTCCCGCCTCTCTGAAGCCGGGCAGCCGCCTCCCCCGCCCCCGCCGAGCACCGCCGCCGTTGCCGCCGCGTGGCCGTCGCTGCGGGGGCCCCCGCTTTCCCTCCCTTCCCCGGCCGAGTCGCTCCCGTTATGGCGGGTGCCTCTGCCCCTCGTGATGACTCGAGCTCGGACCGGTGTGTCCGCGACCCTTCCGTGGAAAGCACATGGCAGCGTGAGATTCTAAGAGTGTCGTTCCCGCCCCGAGCAAAAACGGGGCCTCCCTGCCCCCTCTGGAGGGCCGAGGGTCGAGCCGCCCGGGGCCCAAAGCCCCGGCGTGCGCCGCCAGCGGTCTGTAAGGAGTTAGGGTAGGAGCCCTGCGTGGGGTGTGGGATGCTCTGTTCATGATGATACGGCTCCCCCGCGGGCCGACTCACTTCGGCTGGCACTCAGCGACCGGCTCAGAACTGGCACGGACAAGGGGAATCCGACTGTCTAATTAAAACAAAGCATTGCGATGGTCCGAGAGAGATGTTGACGCAATGTGATTTCTGCCCAGTGCTCTGAATGTCAAAGTGAAGAGATTCAACCAAGCGCGGGTAAACGGCGGGAGTAACTATGACTCTCTTAAGGTAGCCAAATGCCTCGTCATCTAATTAGTGACGCGCATGAATGGATTAACGAGATTCCCACTGTCCCTATCTACTGTCTAGCGAACCCACAGGCAGGGGAACGGGCCTGCAGCAGACAGCGGGGAAAGAAGACCCTGTTGAGCTTGACTCTAGTCTGATTTTGTAAAGAGACATCAGAGGTGTAGCATAAGTGGGAGGTGGGTCTCCCTCCTCGGAGGGCCCGCCGTCAATGAAATACCACTACTCTGATCGTTTCTTTACTTACTCGGTGAGACGGAGTGGGAGCCTCCCCGCGCGGGAGTGTCTCCTTATTCTAGCGCTAAGCAGCGGTGGGGGGTCCTCGGTGGGGCGGGCTCAGGCCTTCTCCCTCTTGTCTCCTCCTCCTCATTCCTCCTTCACGGGGTGTGGGGGTTGCTGCACAGGTTGTCGGGTCGGCCGCCGCTGCAGCCCGCCGAGGTGTGCCTGCCCTTCGCCCCGCATCGCCGGGGCCCTCTGCGATCCGCTCCGAGGACAGAATCAGGTGGGGAGTTTGACTGGGGCGGTACATCTGTCAAATGATAACGCAGGTGTCCTAAGGCCAGCTCAGCGTGGACAGAAACCTCGCGTAGAGTAAAAAGGCAAAAGCTGGCTTGATCCTGATTTTCAGTACGAATACGGACTGCGAAAGCACGGCCTATCGATCCTTTTGACTTTTACGAGTTTTAAGCAAGAGGTGTCAGAAAAGTTACCACAGGGATAACTGGCTTGTGGCGGCCAAGCGTTCATAGCGACGTCGCTTTTGATCCTTCGATGTCGGCTCTTCCTATCATTGCGAAGCAGAATTCGCCAAGTGTCGGATTGTTCACCCGTAAAAAGGGAACGTGAGCTGGGTTTAGACCGTCGCGAGACAGGTTAGTTTTATCCTACTGTTTGCTAACAAAGTTGTGTGTCTCTCCGTCGGTATAGCAGTCCTGCTCAGTACGAGAGGAACGGCAGGTCCGGACATATGGCGCAGCTCTTGTTCGAGAGGACAGTGGAGCGTTGCTACGTCCGTGCGATTATGCCTGAAGGCCTCTTAAGGCAGAATCGCGGCTAGTGGTTGACGGTTTGTGTACGTCTAGCATTGGGATGGTCGCCTTTACTGACGAAAAAGACTCGGGCCGCCACCCGTCGCCCCCCTCCTCTCCTCCTCCTCCACCTCGGAGAGAGAGAGCGAGAGGGCGGGCGGTGCGGCGGGCTAACCCGTGGCGGCTGAGGTCGGGCCACTGCAAGGGGATATCAGGGGGGCGTCGTTCGGGCCAAAGAGTGCCGCGCTCCCCCGCATCCCGAATACGGATCACTCGAATGCTGATGTGACGTATGGAAGCGTTCGCATACGACTTACGTACCAGTCGGGGTGTTATATACGGCAGAGCAGTATCTTCACTGCGATCCGGGAAGACTATTCCCTTTTCAGGCTGGAGGTTTCGTCACGGGCCTTTGGAGATGGCGGAATA
Organism: Coenobita brevimanus; assembly: GCF_032717465.1. NCBI lineage: Eukaryota > Metazoa > Arthropoda > Malacostraca > Decapoda > Coenobitidae > Coenobita > Coenobita brevimanus. The sequence continues at coordinate 36,012 of NW_027642880.1, forward strand.
CCTACCTACCTACCTACCTACCTACCTACCCACCCTTGAATGCATACAGGTGCTGTGTTCAGTGGATGATGACAGATCAGGAGGAGCAGGAGCTGGTGGTTGATGGCCATCAGCCCTCCCCCGATCCATCAAAGGGTGCCTACGCCACTTGGTGCTTGTTTCCCCCCTCCCCCTCTTTGAACCTGCTACGAAGCCCTTGTGGGGCTGCTGCTGCTGCTGGCAGTGGCTGCACAGGAAGCTTGAGGGGACAGAGAGAGAGAGAGAGAGAGAGAGTGGGAGAGCAAGTGGGCATGGGGCGGCTGGATGTGAAGGCGGGGATGCATGCATGCCCGCTCGCCTGGCTGCGTATGTACAGAGCAGAGCTCTTCCCTCCGACCTCAAGCCCAAGGGGGCGCGAGTGTGCATATCTTCCTCCCCAGGAGGGTGCAGCTTAGCTGCAGGGAGGAGATGGGGGGCGAAGGGCATCATCATCAGGCTCTCTGAGGCAGTGCCTTGGACTTGCCCCTCTCCGTACACAGGGCGTGTGGTGTCTGCACAGCCCCCAGACCCGGCGCCAAGGGCTGACGGGCGCGCGCGAGCCAAGTGAGGGCAAAAGGACTGGGAGAAGGGGGGTGTTCGGCCCGACCAAAAAGAATTTGCCAATCGACTTAGCCTCCGCAAGGGGATGGCCACATAGAGGCCCGAGGGGAAGCGGGCTGCCCTAGGGCAGGTGGTGGTGCTGAGAGGCTCCAAGGGGATGGCCACATAGAGGCCTGAGGGGAAGCGGGCTGCCCTAGGGCAGGTGGTGGTGGTGCTGAGGCGCTCCAAGGTGGGAGGGGGGGGGGGGGGCAGGGAGGGGTTAGCGCTCAGCCCTCCTCGCTCGGCCCCTTCCCCGTCGGATCGGCGCTCAGAGGGGCCGAGGTGGGAGGGAGAGGCATCGAGGGCGTTCAGCGCTCAGCCCTCCTCGCTCGGCCCCTTCCTCGTCGGATCGGCGCTCAGAGGGGCCGAGGTGGGAGGGAGAGGCATCGTCTGGTTCACACTCACTCCCTCCACACTCGGCCGTTTCCTCGTCGAATCGACGCTCAAGGCGGTCGAGAGTGGTGACTACAACGGTCTGGAGGTAGTGATCCAAGGTTTGAGCGCGCCTGGATGACGGTAGAACACGTCCTTCTAAGGGAAAATCGATATAAATCCTCGCGAGCCTGAATTAGGCCTGCCGAGAACCGTCGAGCCCCGCGGCTCACCCCTATATTTTACCATGGGGAAGGGACACCTTCCCCGACCGGTCCGAGGCGGTGCTGCGGTCCGGCCCTCCCCGAGCCCCGTGCATGTCGCAGGCGCCTGTAGGAGGGTGGCAGCACCCAGGCCGACCTCCCTCTCGGTCCTCCACACTCACACTCGGCCGGTTCCTCATCGAACCGACGCTGGGAGGCTCCAAGGTGGGAGGGGAGGCACGGAGGGGATAGCACTCAGCCCTCCTGGCTCGGCCCCTTCCTCGTCGAATCGGCGCTCCGAGGGGCCGAGGTGGGAGGAGAGGCATGGAGGTTTAACCTGTTCAGCGCTCAGCCCTCCTCGCTCGGCCCCTTCCTCGTCGGATCGGCGCTCAGAGGGGCCGAGGTGGGAGGAGAGGCATCGAGGGCGTTCAGCACTCAGCCCTCCTCGCTCGGCCCCTTCCTCGTCGGATCGGCGCTCAGAGGGGCCGAGGTGGGAGGAGAGGCATCGAGGGCGTTCAGCGCTCAGCCCTCCTCGCTCGGCCCCTTCCTCGTCGAATCGGCGCTCCGAGGGGCCGAGGTGGGAGGAGAGGCATGGAGGTTTAACCTGTTCAGCGCTCAGCCCTCCTCGCTCGGCCCCTTCCTCGTCGGATCGGCGCTCAGAGGGGCCGAGGTGGGAGGAGAGGCATCGAGGGCGTTCAGCGCTCAGCCCTCCTCGCTCGGCCCCTTCCTCGTCGGATCGGCGCTCAGAGGGGCCGAGGTGGGAGGAGAGGCATCGAGGGCGTTCAGCGCTCAGCCCTCCTCGCTCGGCCCCTTCCTCGTCGGATCGGCGCTCAGAGGGGCCGAGGTGGGAGGAGAGGCATCGAGGGCGTTCAGCGCTCAGCCCTCCTCGCTCGGCCCCTTCCTCGTCGGATCGGCGCTCAGAGGGGCCGAGGTGGGAGGAGAGGCATCGAGGGCGTTCAGCGCTCAGCCCTCCTCGCTCGGCCCCTTCCTCGTCGGGTCGGCGCTCAGAGGGGCCGAGGTGGGAGGGAGAGGCATCGTCTGGTTCACACTCACTCCCTCCACACTCGGCCGTTTCCTCGTCGAATCGACGCTCAAGGCGGTCGAGAGTGGTGACTACAACGGTCTGGAGGTAGTGATCCAAGGTTTGAGCGCGCCTGGATGACGGTAGAACACGTCCTTCTAAGGGAAAATCGATATAAATCCTCGCGAGCCTGAATTAGGCCTGCCGAGAACCGTCGAGCCCCGCGGCTCACCCCTATATTTTACCATGGGGAAGGGACACCTTCCCCGACCGGTCCGAGGCGGTGCTGCGGTCCGGCCCTCCCCGAGCCCCGTGCATGTCGCAGGCGCCTGTAGGAGGGTGGCAGCACCCAGGCCGACCTCTCTCTCGATCCTCCGGCCGGTTCCTCATCGAATCGACGCTGGGAGGCTCCAAGGTGGGAGGGGAGGCATGGAGGGGAGTAGCACTCAGCCCTCCTGGCTCGGCCCCTTCCTCGTCGAATCGACGCTCCGAGGGGCCGAGGTGGGAGGAGAGGCATGGAGGTCCTTCAGCACTCAGCCCTCCTCGCTCGGCCCCTTCCTCGTCGGATCGGCGCTCAGAGGGGCCGAGGTGGGAGGAGAGGCATCGAGGTCGTTCAGCCCTGAGCCCTCCTCGCTCGGCCCCTTCCTCGCCGGATCGGCGCTCAGAGGGGCCGAGGTGGGAGGAGAGGCATCGAGGTCGTTCAGCACTCAGCCCTCCTCGCTCGGACCCTTCCTCGTCGGATCGACGCTCCGAGGGGCCGAGGTGGGAGGAGAGGCATGGAGGTCGTTCAGCACTCAGCCCTCCTCGCTCGGCCCCTTCCTCGTCGGATCGGCGCTCAGAGGGGCCGAGGCGGGAGGAGAGGCATCGAGGGTGTTCGGCACTCAGCCCTCCTCGCTCGGCCCCTTCCTCGTCGGATCGACGCTAAGAGGGGCCGTGGCGGGAGGAGAGGCATCGAGGTTTAACCTGTTCGGCACTCAGCCCTCCTCGCTCGGCCCCTTCCTCGTCGGATCGGCGCTCAGAGGGGCCGAGGTGGGAGGAGAGGCATCGCGGTTGTTCAGCCCTGAGCCCTCCTCGCTCGGCCCCTTCCTCGTCGGATCGGCGCTCAGAGGGGCCGAGGTGGCAGGAGAGGCATGGAGGTTGTTCAGCCCTGAGCCCTCCTCGCTCGGCCCCTTCCTCGTCGGATCGGCGCTCAGAGGGGCCGAGGTGGGAGGAGAGGCATGGAGGTTGTTCAGCCCTGAGCCCTCCTCGCTCGGCCCCTTCCTCGTCGGATCGGCGCTCAGAGGGGCCGAGGTGGGAGGAGAGGCATCGAGGGCGTTCAGCACTCAGCCCTCCTCGCTCGGCCCCTTCCTCGTCGGATCGGCGCTCAGAGGGGCCGAGGTGGGAGGAGAGGCATCGAGGTCGTTCAGCACTCAGCCCTCCTCGCTCGGCCCCTTCCTCGTCGGATCGGCGCTCAGAGGGGCCGAGGTGGGAGGAGAGGCATCGAGGTCGTTCAGCACTCAGCCCTCCTCGCTCGGCCCCTTCCTCGTCGGATCGGCGCTCAGAGGGGCCGAGGTGGGAGGAGAGGCATGGAGGTCGTTCAGCACTCAGCCCTCCTCGCTCGGCCCCTTCCTCGTCGGATCGGCGCTCAGAGGGGCCGAGGTGGGAGGAGAGGCATGGAGGTCGTTCAGCACTCAGCCCTCCTCGCTCGGCCCCTTCCTCGTCGGATCGGGGCTCAGACGGGCCGAGGTGGGAGGAGAGGCGTGGAGGTCGGTCTCGCTCAGCACTCAGCCCTCCTCGCTCGGCCCCTTCCTCGTCGGATCGGCGCTCAGAGGGGCCGAGGTGGGAGGAGAGGCATCGAGGGCGTTCAGCGCTCAGCCCCCCTCGCTCGGCCCCTTCCTCGTCGGATCGGCGCTCAGAGGGGCCGAGGTGGGAGGGAGAGGCATCGTCTGGTTCACACTCACTCCCTCCGCACTCGGCCGTTTCCTCGTCGAATCGACGCTGAAGAGGGTCGAGAGTGGTGACTACAACGGTCTGGAGGTAGTGATCCAAGGTTTTAGCGCGCCTCGATCAGGGTGGAACACGTCATTCCAAGGGGAAACCGATAAAATCCTCGCGAGCCTGAATTAGGCCTGCCGAGAACCTTCGAGCCCCGCGGCTCACCCCTATATTTTACCAAGGGGAAGGGACCCCTTCCCCGACCGGTCCGAGGCGGTGCTGCGGTCCGGCCCTCCCCGAGCCCCGTGCATGTCGCAGGCGCCTGTAGGAGGGTGGCAGCACCCAGGCCGAACCCTCTCTCGACCCTCCACACTCACACTCGGCCGGTTCCTCATCGAATCGACGCTGAGAGGCTGCAAGGTGGGAGGGGAGGCATGGAGGGGATAGCACTCAGCCCTCCTCGCTCGGCCCCTTCCTCGTCGAATCGGCGCTCCGAGGGGCCGAGGTGGGAGGAGAGGCACCGAGGGTGTTCAGCACTCAGCCCTCCTCGCTCGGCCCCTTCCTCGTCGGACCGGCGCTCATAGGGGCCGAGGTGGGAGGAGAGGCATCGAGGTCGTTCAGCACTCAGCCCTCCTCGCTCGGCCCCTTCCTCGTCGGACCGGCGCTCAGAGGGGCCGAGGTGGGAGGAGAGGCATCGAGGGTGTTCAGCACTCAGCCCTCCTCGCTCGGCCCCTTCCTCGTCGGATCGGCGCTCAGAGGGGCCGAGGTGGGAGGAGAGGCACGGAGGGTGTTCAGCACTCAGCCCTCCTCGCTCGGCCCCTTCCTCGTCGGATCGGCGCTCAGAGGGGCCGAGGTGGGAGGAGAGGCATGGAGGTTTAACCTGTCCAGCACTCAGCCCGCCTCGCTCGGCCCCTTCCTCGTCGGATCGACGAGCTTGGGAGGGTCGAAGGCGGGAGAGGAGGCCGTGAGCCCGTTCACCCTCTCCCTCCGCGCTGGACCCCTTCCACAGGGGATCCCAGCTCGGGAGGGTCGGAGGCGGGAGCGGAGGCCGCGAGCCCGCCCACCCTGTCCCTCCGCGCTGGACCCCTTCCACAGGGGACCCCAGCCCGGCGGGGTGTCCGGAAATTGGGAGAGGAGGCCGTGAGTCTCCCTCTTCCTCACCGCTGAACCCCTTCCACAGGGGATCCCAGCTTGGGAGGGTCGAAGGCGGGAGGGGAGGCCGTGAGCCCGTTCACCCTCTCCCTACGCTGGACCCCTTCCACAGGGGATCCCAGCTCGGGGGGGTCGAACGCGGGAGGGCAGGCCGTGAGCCCGTCCACCACCCTCTCCCTCTCCCTCACTGCTGGACCCCTTCCACAGGGGATCCCGGCTTGGGAGGGTCGGAGGTGGCCAAACCGAGGGTCGATTTTTCGACTTGGGTGCGGCTACAACCCGGGAGGTCTCCTGAACCCCGGGAGTTAATGCTGCTCTTTCTCGCGAACGGCGATGGGGGCGGCAAAAAATTCACTTTGGGGCGGCTGTGCCCAGGATTTAATCAAGGAAGGGGGTCCCCAGGCAGACGGACCCCCTTCCAGGCCAGAGCAGCCCGAGCGCACTGTAGCGGTTCAGCGGTGGGTCTCGGGGAGTTGTACCCCGCCACTGGACAGGGCCCCGGGCCACCACTCCTCCGCCTCAGTGCAGGGAGCTGGCATGGTCGAGGGGCCAGAGCGCTGGGAGGGCAGAGTGTGCCCGCGCCATTCCCTGCGCCTCCAACACTCCGGAGCTGAGCTGCAGCGAAGGAGTGGCCTGTGGAGTAGCGGGAGAGATCAGGCAGTCGTCCCGTTGGCACACAAGCCCTGCCCCTCAGCGTAGTGCAGTGCAGGCATGCGTGGCTCGGCCTCTGGCTGTGTGGGGAGAGTGTGCTCGCGCCCCTCCCCTCCGCCTGTGATCGTCCGGAGCTCTGCTGATGCTGCAGCAGCACCAGCGATGGAGTCGGACGTGGAGCAGCGGAGAGGATCATGGGGTCATCTCGTCGGCACAGAAGCTCTCCCCTCGGTGCAGGGCAGTGCAGGTGAGCATAGCTCGGCCTCCGGCCGTGTGGGGAGAGTGTGCCCGTGCCCTTCCCTCCGCCTCGACCCCTCTAGAGCTGAGCAGCAGCAGCGGAGGAGCAGAGGGGGTGATCGTGGGGTCGGCACACAAGCTCTTCCCCTCAAGTGCAGGGCAGTGCAGGTGAGCGTGGCTCGGCCTCTGGCCGTACGGGGAGAGTGTGCCCGTGCCCTTCCCTCCGCCTCGACCCCTCTAGAGCTGAGCAGCAGCAGCAGCAGAGGAGGAGGAGCAGAGGAGGTGATCGTGGGGTCGGCACACAAGCTCTTCCCCTCAAGTGCAGGGCAGTGCAGGTGAGCGTGGCTCGGCCTCTGGCCGTACGGGGAGAGTGTGCCCGTGCCCTTCCCTCCGCCTCGACCCCTCTAGAGCTGAGCAGCAGTAGCAGCAGCAGCAGCAGCAGCAGCAGCAGAGGAGGTGATCGTGGGGTCGGCACACAAGCTCTTCCCCTCAAGTGCAGGGCAGTGCAGGTGAGCGTGGCTCGGCCTCTGGCCGTACGGGGAGAGTGTGCCCGTGCCCTTCCCTCCGCCTCGAGCCCTCTAGAGCTGAGCAGCAGCAGCAGCAGCAGCAGCAGCAGCAGCAGCAGCGGAGGAGGAGCAGAGGAGGTGATCGTGGGGTCGGCACACAAGCTCTTCCCCTCAAGTGCAGGGCAGTGCAGGTGAGCGTGGCTCGGCCTCTGGCCGTACGGGGAGAGTGTGCCCGTGCCCTTCCCTCCGCCTCGACCCCTCTAGAGCTGAGCAGCAGCAGCAGCAGCAGCAGCAGAGGAGGAGGAGCAGAGGAGGTGATCGTGGGGTCGGCACACAAGCTCTTCCCCTCAAGTGCAGGGCAGTGCAGGTGAGCGTGGCTCGGCCTCTGGCCGTACGGGGAGAGTGTGCCCGTGCCCTTCCCTCCGCCTCGACCCCTCTAGAGCTGAGCAGCAGCAGCAGCAGCAGCAGAGGAGGAGGAGCAGAGGAGGTGATCGTGGGGTCGGCACACAAGCTCCTCCCCTCGGTGCAGGGCAGTGCAGGTGAGCGTGGCTCGGCCTCTGGCCGTACGGGGAGAGTGTGCCCGTGCCCTTCCCTCCGCCTCGACCCCTCTAGAGCTGAGCAGCAGCAGCAGCAGCAGAGGAGGAGGAGCAGAGGAGGTGATCGTGGGGTCAGCACACGAGCCCTTTCCCCTCAAGTGCAGGGCAGTGCAGGTGAGCGTGGCTCGGCCTCTGGCCGTACGGGGAGAGTGTGCCCGTGCCCTTCCCTCCGCCTCCAGCCCTCTAGAGCTGAGCAGCAGCAGCAGCAGCAGCAGCAGAGGAGGTGAACGTGGGGTCGGCACACAAGCTCTTCCCCTCGGTGCAGGGCAGTGCAGGTGAGCGTGGCTCGGCCTCTGGCCGTACGGGGAGAGTGTGCCCGCGCCCTTCCCTTCGCCTCGAGCCCTCCAGAGCTGAGCAGCAGCAGCGGAGGAGCAGAGGAGGTGATCGTGGGGTCGGCACACAAGCTCTTCCCCTCAAGTGCAGGGCAGTGCAGGTGAGCGTGGCTCGGCCTCTGGCCGTACGGGGAGAGTGTGCCCGTGCCCTTCCCTCCGCCTCGAGCCCTCTAGAGCTGAGCAGCAGCAGCGGAGGAGCAGAGGAGGTGATCGTGGGGTCGGCACACAAGCTCTTCCCCTCAAGTGCAGGGCAGTGCAGGTGAGCGTGGCTCGGCCTCTGGCCGTACGGGGAGAGTGTGCCCGTGCCCTTCCCTCCGCCTCGAGCCCTCTAGAGCTGAGCAGCAGCAGCAGCAGCAGCAGCAGCAGCAAAGGAGGAGGACACGGGGTAGTGGAGGTGATCGTGGGGTCGGCCCACAAGCTCCTCCCCTCGGTGCAGGTGAGCGTGGCTCGGCCTCTGGCCGCGTGGGGAGAGTGTGCCCGCGCCCTTCCCTCCGCCTCCAACGCTCCAGAGCCGAGCACCGGCCAAGGAGTAGCAGTCCATGGAGCAACGAGAGGGAACGGGGGCGGTGGCACGCGAGCTCCTGGCCCACCCCGGTGCAGCGCAGGGCATGCATGGCTCGTCCTGTGGCCGTGGGCGGGGGAGTGTTCCCGTGCCGTCCGCACGCTGGGCCCGGCCCTCCTCCCGCTTACTGCAGGCAGGACACTGTCCTGGGGTAGTGGGGGCGGCGGGCGAGGCCGTGACCCCGACGGACGGTTCACCCCCTTCCTCCGCGCTCGGGCCCTTCCACAGGGGATCCAAGCTTGGGGGGTCGAGGGAGGCCGAACCGGGGGTCGGATTCCCGACTTGGGTGCGGCCCCTTCCCGTTGAAATGCCAGGCCCCGAGGAGTTTCTACCGCTCTCTCCCCCGAACGCGGGAAGGGGGCCCAAAAATAAACTTTTTTCGGGGCTGTGCCCGGGATTTTACCGAGGAAGAGGGACCCCTTCCTACCCGGCAGTGTCGGCAGAGCAGGCCGGGCGTGCTGCAGTGGTTCAGCGGTGGGTCTCGGAGGCTGAGCCTCCGCCGCTGGACAGGGCCCCGGGCCGCCCCTCCCCCGCCTCAGTGCAGGGAGCCGGTGTGGTCGAGGGGCCGGGAGAGCAGAGTGTGCCCGAGCCCTTCCCTCTCCGCCTCCGCCTCCGGCCCTCCCGAGCGGCGCTGAGCTGCAGCAAAGGAGTGGCCCATGGGGCAGTGAGAGTGGGATTGTGGGGCCATCTGGCTGGCACAAAAGCTCGTCCCGTCAGTGCAGGGCAGTGCAGGTGCGCAAAGCTGGGCCTCTGGCCGTACGGGGAGAGTGTTCCCGTGCCCTTCCCTCCGCCTCTGGCCCTCTAGAGCTGAGCAGCAGCAGCAGCAGCAGCAGAGGAGGTGATTGTTGGGTCGGCACACAAGCTCTTCCCCTCAAGGGCAGGGCAGTGCAGGTGAGCGTGGCTCGGCCTCTGGCCGTACGGGGAGAGTGTGCCCGTGCCCTTCCCTCCGCCTCGAGCCCTCTAGAGCTGAGCAGCAGCAGCAGCAGCAGCAGCAGCAGCGAAGGAGGAGGACACGGGGCAGTGGAGGTGATCGTGGGGTCGGCACACAAGCTCCTCCCCTCGGTGCAGGTGAGCGTGGCTCGGCCTCTGGCCGTGTGGGGAGAGTGTGCCCGCGCCCTTCCCTCCGCCTCGAGCCCTCTAGAGCTGAGCAGCAGCAGCAGCAGCAGCAGCAGCAGCTAAGGAGGAGGACACGGGGTAGTGGAGGTGATCGTGGGGTCGGCCCACAAGCTCCTCCCCTCGGTGCAGGTGAGCGTGGCTCGGCCTCTGGCCGTGTGGGGAGAGTGTGCCCGCGCCCTTCCCTCCGCCTCCAACGCTCCAGAGCCGAGCACCGGCCAAGGAGTAGTAGTCCATGGAGCAACGAGAGGGAACGGGGGCGGTGGCACGCGAGCTCCTGGCCCACCCCGGTGCAGCGCAGGCATGCATGGCTCGTCCTGTGGCCGTGGGCGGGGGAGTGTTCCCGTGCCGTCCGCACACTGGGCCCGGCCCTCCTCCCGCTCAGTGCAGGCAGGACACTGTCCTGGGGTAGTGGGGGCGGCGGGCGAGGCCGTGACCCCGACGGACGGTTCACCCCCTTCCTCCGCGCTCGGGCCCTTCCACAGGGGATCCAAGCTTGGGGGGGTCGAGGGAGGCCAAACCGGGGGTCGGATTCCCGACTTGGGTGCGGCCTCTTCCCGTTGAAATGCCAGGCCCCGAGGAGTTTCTACCGCTCTCTCCCCCGAACGGGGGAAGGGGGCCCAAAAATAAACTTTTTTCGGGGCTGTGCCCGGGATTTTACCAAGGAAGAGGGACCCCTTCCTACCCGGCAGTGTCGGCAGAGCAGGCCGGGCGTGCTGCAGTGGTTCAGCGGTGGGTCTCGGAGGCTGAGCCTCCGCCGCTGGACAGGGCCCCAGGCCGCCCCTCCCCCGCCTCAGTGCAGGGAGCCGGTGTGGTCGAGGGGCCGGGAGAGCAGAGTGTGCCCGAGCCCTTCCCTCTCCGCCTCCGCCTCCGGCCCTCCCGAGCGGCGCTGAGCTGCAGCAAAGGAGTGGCCCATGGGGCAGTGAGAGTGGGATTGTGGGGCCATCTGGCTGGCACAAAAGCTCTTCCCGTCAGTGCAGGGCAGTGCAGGTGCGCAAAGCTGGGCCTCTGGCCGTACGGGGAGAGTGTTCCCGTGCCCTTCCCTCCGCCTCTGGCCCTCTAGAGCTGAGCAGCAGCAGCAGCAGCAGCAGCAGAAGAGGAGGTGATTGTTGGGTCGGCACACAAACTCTTCCCCTCGGTGCAGGGCAGTGAAGGTGAGCGTGGCTCGGCCTCTGGCCGTACGGGGAGAGTGTGCCCGTGCCCTTCCCTCCGCCTCGAGCCCTCTAGAGCTCAGCAGCAGCAGCAGCAGCAGCAGCAGCAGCAGCAGCAGCGAAGGAGGAGGACACGGGGCAGTGGAGGTGATCGTGGGGTCGGCCCACAAGCTCCTCCCCTCGGTGCAGGTGAGCGTGGCTCGGCCTCTGGCCGTGTGGGGAGAGTGTGCCCGCGCCCTTCCCTCCGCCTCCAACGCTCCAGAGCCGAGCACCGGCCAAGGAGTAGCAGTCCATGGAGCAACGAGAGGGAACGGGGGCGGTGGCACGCGAGCTCCTGGCCCACCCCGGTGCAGCGCAGGCATGCATGGCTCGTCCTGTGGCCGTGGGCGGGGGAGTGTTCCCGTGCCGTCCGCACGCTGGGCCCGGCCCTCCTCCCGCTTAGTGCAGGCAGGACACTGTTCTGGGGGAGTGGGGGCGGCGGGCGAGGCCGTGACCCCCGACGGACGGTTCACCCCCTTCCTCCGCGCTCGGCCCCTTCCACAGGGGATCCAAGCTTGGGGGGGTCGAGGGAGGCCAAACCGGGGGTCGGATTCCCGACTTGGGTGCGGCCTCTTCCCGTTGAAATGCCAGGCCCCGAGGAGTTTCTACCGCTCTCTCCCCCGAACGGGGGAAGGGGGCCCAAAAATAAACTTTTTTCGGGGCTGTGCCCGGGATTATACCAAGGAAGAGGGACCCCTTCCTACCCGGCAGTGTCGGCAGAGCAGGCCGGGCGTGCTGCAGTGGTTCAGCGGTGGGTCTCGGAGGCTGAGCCTCCGCCGCTGGACAGGGCCCCGGGCCGCCCCTCCCCCGCCTCAGTGCAGGGAGCCGGTGTGGTCGAGGGGCCGGGAGAGCAGAGTGTGCCCGAGCCCTTCCCTCTCCGCCTCCGCCTCCGGCCCTCCCGAGCGGCGCTGAGCTGCAGCAAAGGAGTGGCCCATGGGGCAGTGAGAGTGGGATTGTGGGGCCATCTGGCTGGCACAAAAGCTCGTCCCGTCAGTGCAGGGCAGTGCAGGTGTGCAAAGCTGGGCCTTTGGCCGTGTGGGGAGAGAGTGCCTGTGCCCTTCCCTCCGCCTCCAACCCTCCGGAGCCGAGCAGAAGCGAAGGAGTGGGCCACTGGAGCAGCGAGAGAGGGATCGTTGGGTGGCACATCAGCTCTGCCCCTCGGTGCATTGTAAGTCCTATGAGCAGGGCGCATCGGCCGGCCCTCGCCTGCGTGGGGACGGACTGAGGTCGGAGGAGAAGGCCCGGGTGGTGTTCGGGCGTCCGTCCATTGCCGTTGCCGGAGGAGGGGCCTCCCCGTACGCTGCGTGCTGTGCGTGGGTCGGGTTCCTTGGCTGGTCTCGGCACGATTCTGGCATGCCGCCCATTTCCCGGGGGCACAAAGCGGCTGGGAGCTGTCTGACGAGGGCTCCGGCCGCCTGTGCTGCCGCCAGGGAAGCTCGGGGCTGGCGCAACCTACTTTCGCTGGTCAAGTGCACATGCCAGTGGGTCGATGGGGTCCCGGGAAGCCGGAGGTCCGACGGGTCACACCGAACGACTGACCGGCTTGCCGCCACCGGCTGCCTAGGGTGTGCAGACCCGAGGGACTCTCTCTACGGGGAAACCCACGAATAGGGAGAATGCCCGGGAGCCGGAGGGGTCAGAGGGCAGAGTGTGGCTGTGCCTTTCCCTCCGCCTCCTAGACCCACCCTCCGGAGCCGAGCACCGGCAAAGGGTGGGCTGGGCTTACCAAGACGGATCGTGGGGTCGGTCCGCAGCAGGGGCTCCTCTGGCTCTCGGTGCAGTGTGAGTATCGAGTGCCGGAAGGGCTCACCATACCCGCGTGGCTCTCCTCCGTTTTCAGAGGCGGGTGGTGGCCAACGGGGAGAGAAGACAGAAGGGGTGGGGCGGGCGGCTCTCAGAACCAAGGGCTTGCCTAACCTAACCCCAAGACAGGGAGCGACCTGGGTAGCGGGGTCGGCTCTCCGAGTGCAACCTAACCTTGAGGAAGAGAGAGTGAGCGGCCCTTCAGTGGGTGGCTGGCTCTGTGTTGGCCAGTTCTTCTGGCGGGCGGACGATAGTCGAAGGAGAGGGCCCGGGTGGTGTTCGGGCGTCCGTCCATTGCCGTTACCGGAATAGGAGGAGGGGCCTCCCCGCACCCTGTGCGGGGGGGAAACTTCTCCGGCTGGTTTCGGCATGGCTCTGGCACGCCGCCTGACTCCCGGGGGCACAACGCGGCCGGGTGCTTTCAGTCGAGGGCCCCGGCTGCCTGTGCTACTGTCAGGGGGAGAGGCCGGCGCTTAAGAAAAGAGAAAACCAGGTCCACGAAGCACATGCCAGTGGGTCGACGAGGTCCCGGGAAGCCGGAGGTCCGACGGTCACACCGAACGACTAACCGGCTTGCCGTCGTCGACTGCCTAGGGTGTGCAGACCTGAGGGACTCTCTCTACGGGGAAACCCACGAATAGAGAGAATGCCCAGCTACAGGTGAGAGGGCAGGCAGCGGGAGAAGAAGAAGGTCCACTTCTGCTGCTGAATGTGCCCTTGTCATGGGAGTCTGTGGTGGTGGTGGCTGAGGAGAAGCCATCCTCATCATCAGCTCCTGCCTGATATCGAATGCCATTGCGGGAGGGCTCACTTGACTCCTGTGTGAGGTCTTGGCCCCCCATGGCTGTTGTGTCTTACAGTGAATTGGACCAGTGAGTGAGTGAGCGAGCAGAGAGGGCCGCCACTACTACTCTAATTAGGCGCAGGCTGTGAGGGGAGAGTATTGTGTGCTGGGGTGGTGTTGCATGCTGGTTGTACTGCAGGTGATGACGACGAAATGTTTGTCACAAGTGCTGCATCAACAACGACAACGGCAGAAGCAACTGGTACCACAGACACAGGCACCCCCAACCAGCCTAGGCGCAAATCCAAGCTATTACTCCGTATATAGCTACCTGGTTGATCCTGCCAGTAGTCATATGCTTGTCTCAAAGATTAAGCCATGCATGTGTAAGTACAAGCCTATGCAAGGTAAAACCGCGAATGGCTCATTAAAACAGCTATGTTTCATTGGATCTGTACCCAATTACTTGGATAACTGTGGTAATTCTAGAGCTAATACATGCACACAGAGTCCCTGACCGAGAGGGAAGGGCGCTTTTATTAGTTTAAAACCGGTCGGCGGATCTCGGTCCGTAACCTGCCTGTGGTGAATCTGGATAACTTTGAGCTGAGCGCACAGTCTCCGCACTGGCGCCGCATCTTTCAAGTGTCTGCCTTATCAGCTTTCGATTGTAGGTTATGCGCCTACAATGGCTATAACGGGTAACGGGGAATCAGGGTTCGATTCCGGAGAGGGAGCCTGAGAAACGGCTACCACATCCAAGGAAGGCAGCAGGCACGCAAATTACCCACTCCCGGCCTGGGGAGGTAGTGACGAAAAATAACGATGTGAGACTCATCCGAGGCCTCACAATCGGAATGAGTACACTTTAAATCCTTTAACGAGGATCTATTGGAGGGCAAGTCTGGTGCCAGCAGCCGCGGTAATTCCAGCTCCAATAGCGTATATTAAAGTTGTTGCGGTTAAAAAGCTCGTAGTTGGACTACAGTTCCGGACTGACGGTACACCTCCCGGTGTCTACTGTCACGCTCCGAACAGCCTGGTATTTAACAGTCCAGGCCCCGCTGGCTCGCCCGGGGTGCTCTTCATCGAGTGTCCCGAGTGGCTGGCAAGTTTACTTTGAAAAAATTAGAGTGCTCAGAGCAGGCTACATGAATGGCCTAAATGTCTATGCATGGAATAATGGAATAGGACCTCGGTTCTATTTTGTCGGTTTTCCTCGGAACCCGAGGTAATGACTAATAGAAACAGGCGGGGGCATTCGTATTGCGACGCTAGAGGTGAAATTCTTGGACCGTCGCAGGACGAACTACTGCGAAAGCATTTGCCAAGGATGTTTTCATTAATCAAGAACGAAAGTTAGAGGTTCGAAGGCGATCAGATACCGCCCTAGTTCTAACCATAAACGATGCTGACCAGCGATCCGTTGGCGTTATTCCCATGACCCAGCGGGCAGCTTCCGGGAAACCAAAGTCTTTGAGTTCCGGGGGAAGTATGGTTGCAAAGCTGAAACTTAAAGGAATTGACGGAAGGGCACCACCAGGAGGAG